>NW_028270147.1:64109938-64409938 GCF_037043375.1 Chiloscyllium plagiosum | reverse complement strand
TGACTGTGTGGAGTTTGCACGTTCTCCCCGTGTCTGCGTGGGTTTCCTCCGGGTGCTCTGGTTTCCTCCCACAGTCCAAAGATGTGCAGGTCAGGTGAATTGGCCATGCTAAATTGCCCATAGTGTTAGGTAAAGGGTAAATGTAGGGGGTATGGGTGGGTTGCGCTTCGGCGGGGCGGTGTGGACTTGTTGGGCCAAAGGGCCTGTTTCCACACTGTAAGTAATCTAATCTAATCTAAAAGAGCTGGTCATTGACTTCAAGAAATGGAGTAGTAGAGGGCACTCGCCCTGTCTACATCAACGGTGGAGATGTTTAAGAGCGTCAAATTCCTGGTAGTAATGATCATCTATAATCTGTCCTGGTCCATCCACATGAACGCGATGGTCAAGAAAGCACAGCAGCGTCTCTCTTTTTCAGAAGGCTAAGGAAATTCAGCATGTCCACAAAGACACTTACCTTTTTTTAACAGATGCACCACAGAAAGAATTCCATCTGGGTGCACCTCAACATGGTATAGCAACAGAGGGTCAGTTAGACTCGAAATTCAGCTCTTTTCTCCCCTTACAGATGCTGCCAGACCTGCTGAGATTTTCCAGTATTTTCTCTTTTGGTATAGCAACTGCTGTTCCCAAGACGGCAAGAAACTATAGAGAGCTGTGAACACAGCTCAGTCCATTATGCAACCAGCCTCCATTCACTGACTCCATTTATACTTCCCACTGCCTCTGGAAGGCAACCAACATAATCAAAGATGCCTCCCAGTCCAGTTATACTCTCGTCCACCCTCTTCCATTGGACAGAAGATTCAAGAACAGCTTCCCTGCTGTCATCAGATTTTTGAATGGACCTCTCAAAAATTAATTCTGATCTCCCTCTCTGCAACTTCTCTGCAACAGTAACACTGTATTCTGTAATCTGTTCTAATATCCTGATGCACTTTGTGTGGTATGACTTGCCGGTATAGCACATAAAACAACACTTTTCACTGTATCTTGGTACACGTGACAACAATAAGTTAAAACAAATCAAATAGAGGCAGCAGAGTCCCAAGTGGCAAATGAGACACTGCTTCTTTGAGCTTGTGTTGAGGCTTGCCAGAACACTGCAGCAGGCCTGCATCAGAAATATTGGCATGGAACACAGTGGTGTGTTGAGGTGACAGGCAACTGGAAACTTAGGGTCATTTCTGCTGACAGAACGTAGGTGTTCTGTAAAGCAATCACCCACTCTGTTTTTTGTCTCTCCACACTGTGAATAGTGAATAGAGTAGATAATATTGAATGCAACACAAGTAAATTGCTGCTTCACCTGGAAGATATGTCTGGGGCCTTGGATGGTGAGACAGGAGAAGGTAAAAAGACAGGTATTACACTTTCTGCAATGGCAAAGGAAGGTGCCGTGGGAGTGTGAGGAGATGTTGGGAATAGAGGAAGAGTGGACCAGGGTGAGCAGGAGGGGATGGTCTCTGCGAAATGCTGACAAGGGGAAAGAAGAATATGTATCCAGTTGTGGCATCCTTTCGGAGGTAGCAGAAATGGCAGCTTACAGTCCTTTTGGATGTAGAGGCTGGTGAGTGGTAAGTTAGGAGTGAGGGACCCAATCATTGTTGTGGGAATGAAAGGAAGGGGTAAGGGCTGAAGTACGGGAGATGGCTTAATTACAAAGTCAGGGTTGGACCTGACAGCACGGAGTGCAGTCAGTTCAGAGAGAGATAAATTTGAATGGGTAACGGGGCCAGAGAAATTAAGATTGAGAATTGTCAGTGTGACCTCAATGAACAAGTCAAATGTAAGGAAAAGACCAGAGATACAGTTCCAGATGGAGGGAGAGTGTTGAAGGAATCTGAGGGATGGGAAGAGGACTCTCACCTGAAGAAACGGCATGGAAGCGATGGAAGAAAAATTCAACATCATGTCATGCCTGAAATTCATTGAGATGGGGGTTCAGAGGGACAAAACTGAGACCATTGCTGAGGACAGAACATTCAGTATCAGACAGCAGAAGGGCAGAGGGATTGTAAATATCCAATAAATGGTGGGGTTGGGGAAAGGAAACTTTTGACTTGTGCCTTATATAGATGTAAAGTCAGCAAACTGTTCCCAGTTATAGCCTGTGCCATATTTCAGGCCTCATTTACTGCACTATAAATCCACCAAATTATTGTCCTGCTGCTTGTAGGCTAAGAAACAGCTAGTTCAGCTGCCTACAGATTGCATCTGAGGGTGGGTCTGATGTGATACTGCCAGCAGTCACTTGAACACACTGGCAATGGAGCAAAGATTTTCCTGGGCCCACAAGAATAAAAATAATGTATAGCAAAATCTTTTTGGTCTCTACTATCAGAGTCAAGTACAATATCCAATGCATGCTCAGCAAAGGCTGTGCCTGTTCATTGCTGACCTTTTACATTTAAGATGTTATAAGGAGAAATTGAATCTTAGTTTACAGATCTAAGGAGCCTATTAGCTGTTTTAGGCAGACATTCAAGCAACTAAATATCGTTCATGCTTATAATGAAATTAGGAAACCCTCTGGAGGTGGAGGCTCCACAATTATCCATGTCCTAAATGAAGAGTATAATGCATTAGTGCAAAAGACAAGGTTAAAGAATTTGCAACCTCTTTCACCAGAAGCATTGAATTTATGATTGAACACATCGAGAACTCCAGTGTCATAGATACCAGTCTTCAGCCAATTCAATTGATCCTGGATACCACAGCAACCAAAGGTCCTGACAACATTCTGGCAATAGTACTGAAGACATGTGCTCCAGAATTAGTTGTGCCCCTAGCCAAACTGCTCCAATCCTTTAGCTGTACTTGTTAGATAAGGAGTTTTAGGATTTTGACCCAGCAACAGTAAAGGTCTGGTGATGTAGTTCCAAGTCAAAAAGTGTGGCACTGGAAAAGCACAGCAGGTCAGGCAGCATCCAGGGAGCAGGAGAGTCGATGTTTCGGGCATAAGTCCTTCATCAGGAATCAAGTAGTTCCAAGTTCAGAACGTTTGTGGCTTCGAAGGGAACTCACTGTCTAACAGCTCTGTCCTTTAATACTCAGCCAATTCAATCAATTGTAGCATGAAGCTACCTTTGATGATGGATGCTGAAATCCCCCACCTGTTCCACCAAGTGATGTTCACTGTGGAGAAGTATTGATTCAGCAGCTTGGGGTGGGGTTGGGATGGTTTCCTTGTCCATGTTAGATGTCCATACAATCTCATGGATCCCGGAGTCTATGTTAAGGACTCCCAGGTGCACTCATTTTTTCTTTACTGTATGTCACTGTGGTGCCACCTCAGGAGTGGTGATGGTGGTGTTTGGGGCCTGAAAATTTTGATTCTGTAAGAATACCTATATCACACTGTTGCTTCACCTTTCTGTGAGACAGCTCTCCCAATTTTGACACAAGCCCCAAAAAGTCCCAAGGAGGATTTTGTAGGGTAGACAGAGCTAAGTTTATGTTTTTAGTTTCCGGTGCTTACGTTAATAATGGGTGTTCCATCCAGATTCATTAGTCTTTGCAGTGGTTTAATACAGAGTTGAAAAGTGTGGCGCTGGAAAAACACAGGTCCGGCAGCATCCGAGGAGCAGGAGTATCGACATTTTGGGCTAAGCATAGAGTAATGTTATTGTCACATGTAAGGCCAGACGAGGTGTAGTCGATAGATTTCCTTCCCTAAGGCCATGAGCAATCTAGATATGCTCTTGTGGCAATTGATAATGGCTAATAATTTTTAATTCTAGATTCCTATTGAATTCAAATTTCACCATCTGACATGGTGGAATTCAAACCTTATCCTTACAGCAGTAGCCTGGAGCTTTGGATTACTAATCTAGTGATACTGGCACTGACCTGCTGCAAGTCAAAGAGGTGACGGTGGCTTTCCGGAGATGGTGGTATTCCATAAGATGTCAGAGTAGAAACAGGCCATTCAGCCCATCAAGTCTGTTCTGCCATACAGTGAGATCATGGCTGATCTCATTATCCTCAATTCCACTTTCCTGCCTTTTCTCACAATCCTTTGATTTCCTTACTGACTGAAGAGGAAACCTTTCCACATCTAACTTGTCAAGTTCTCTAAGAATCATGTATGCTTCAATAAAGTCACCTCCCATTCTTCTAAATTAAACTAAACAGTATATGCCGAACTGACTCAATGTCTCCTCATAAGACAGTCCCTCTATACCCAAAATCTGTCTAATGAAACTTCTCTAGTCTGCCTCCAATGCCAGTGTGTACTTCTTTAGGGGCCCAAAACTATTCAGTGTTCCAGCTGTGGTCTAACTAATGCTTTGTATAATTTTAGCAAGATGTATCTACTTTCGTATTCCATTTGCTTTGAAATAATGGCCAACAATCCATTTGCCTTCCTGATTAACTGTTGAGTGTATGCTAGCTTTTTAAGATTTATGCATGAGGACTCCAAATCTGATGTAGCTTTCTATAGTGTGTTTTTCATTTAAATAATAATCTCCTCCTCTAACCTTCCTTCCAAAGTGCATAACCTCACAATTTCTCACATCATATTCCATCTGCCAAGACTTTTCCAATCTTGCTTAATCTGTCCATATCCTTCTGTACACACTTTGTGCCAAACTCACCACTTGCCTTCCCACTTTGTGTCATCTACAATCTAGTTAAAGTATATTTACTTTCCTCATCCAGGTCATTACTATATATTGTAAATAATTGTGGCCCCAGCACTGATCCCTGTGGCACTTCACTAGTTAGAAGTTGCCATCCTGAAAATGATCCCCTTATCCCAACTGTCTGTTAGTTAGCCAATGCTGTCTATCCATCAAATAAGACATTAGGCTAACTGTTTCTTTTGACATCTTCCCTTTTTAATGTTTCTTTTGACACCTTCCCTTTTTAAGTAAAGTTGTTATTTTCCCAGATTTCCAATATTCTGGGACTTTCTCAGAATCTAAAGAATCTAAAGATTGTGGGCGGCACGGTGGCACAGTGGTTAGCACTGCTGCCTCACAGCGCCAGAGACCCGGGTTCAATTCCCGCCTCAGGCGACTGACTGTGTGGAGTTTGCACGTTCTTCCCGTGTCTGCGTGGGTTTCCTCCGGGTGCTCCAGTTTCCTCCCACAGTCACAAAGATGTGCAGGTCAGGTGAATTGGCCATGCTAAATTGCCCGTAGTGTTAGGTAAGCGGTAAATGTAAATGTAGGGGTTGGGGTATGGGTGGGTTGCGCTTCGGCGGGGCGGTGTGGACTTGTTGGGCCGAAGGGCCTGTTTCCATACTGTAAGTAATCTAATCTAATTACTACAAGTGCATCGACTATCCCTGTAACCACTTCTTTCAATATTCTAGGATACATCCCATTAGGTCCAGGACACTTAACAGTCTTCAGCCGCATTAGATTCCCTCGCACTTTTTTCTCAAGTAATAGTTTTATATTTATTCCCTTCCCTCTTTTTGCCTCTTGATTATTTAGTAACTCTGGAATGCTATTACAGTCTTCTGTTGTAAAGATTAATGCAAAATTTTTATTCAACTCCTCTAACTTTCCTTGTTCCTCATTACTATTTCCCCAGCCTCATTTTCCAAGTGGCCTATACTAAATTTGACCTCTGTCTTTTTTAAATGTGTTTAAGAAGCTCTTGCAGTCTGTCTCAATATTTAATTGCTTGCAAGTTTACCCTTAAAGTTTTTCTTCTCCCTCTTTATTTCTTTTTGATTTTTTAATGGTTTTCAAAACTTTTCCAATCCTCTGGTTTACTACTAATCTTTGCCACAAATGTCTGTTTTTATTTTCAATTTGATGCTACCCTTAACTTCCCTGGTTAACCATGCTTGACTTATCCCCTTCCTCGAATCTATCTTTCTCACTTGGCTGTATCTGTGCTGTGAGCCATGAACTATTTTCTTAAATATCTGCCATTTTTCCTCAACCTACTGCTATAGTCCTTCCCCAGTACACTGCAGCTAGTGTTGTCCTTTATTATTTTATAATAACCTTCATTTCTGATCCAAGTTCCTCCCCCTCAAACTGATTGTTAAATTCTACTTATTACAGTCACTGTTTTCTAGGGAATCTTTTACTCTCACGTCATTTAGTGAACCTGCTTTATTACGCACCACTAGATCCAAATAAGTCTGATCTTTAGTTGGATCTACAACTTATTGTTCTTGGAAATTGTCCTGAACACCATCTGAAGGGTAGTTGATTCCTCTCACTGGTTCTGAGGTTGGGTCACTCGACCGGAGACGCCAATTCTGATTTATCTCCACAGATGGTGCCAGACCTGCTGAGCTTTTCCAGCAATATTTATTTTATCTCTGATTTACAGCATCAGCAGTTACTTCAGTTTTTATTTTCATTCCTCTCTCACTCAATTGTTACCATAATTGCAGACTGAACAAAGAACTTCAACAGAAGAACAAGCTCATTGAATCCCTCAACTGCAAATTACAGAGTCGAGCAGACACTCCGTCCAGCAGCCATGTTCTCTCAGACTCTGAGCAGTCTGACAGGGCATCGCTCGCATCAGAGGAACAGGATTCTACCAATGATGACCTGCAAGTTTTTCATTATGAAGTTGATTCGAGCAGTGAGTACTCTCACAATGATCAGCAGAGAGCAGAGCTTGAAACATGTACTACAGCAGGTATGTATAAAATTAAGATGATTCAAACTTTTAAACACAAAAAAAAGCAAAGAAACAAAATGGTTTCTGCAGCCTGTTTGATACATATTGAGATTAAATAAGTGCACCAAGTTGTTTCTTCAACACTTGCATGAAGGAATTACAATGGAAATGAAAAATTATTTTGAAGTTTCATGATAATGGAAAGATTACATGATCAGCCTGCTCAGACATGTTAGACACATCTGTGAAGCAAGTAAAACTTAAATCTGGAATTTCTAGTCCAGAGGTAGAGACACGATCACTACATCACAAGAGCCCCAATCATAGGTATTTTCTTATGAACCTGTTCAGAGATGCTATTGCACAACTCTGGAGCAGGTGGGACTTTAACGCTGAGCCAGGAGGTCCACATTCGAGACACTACTGCTGTACCATGAGGACTCTAAAAGACTGGCATTCTCTAATTAACCTGTTCAGAGATGTTATGACATAACTCTGGTGACAGGTGGACCTTGAGCTGGGTCTCCTGGTCAAATGTAGGGACACTACCACAGTGCCACAGGAACTCTTGAGCTGCTCACTGAAGATCAATGAGATGCAGCTGGCCTCTTCAATGTGAGTTTAACTCGGGAGCAATTCCAACTGGATGCACGTCTGAAACTCAAAACCCCCCCGTAATATGGTCAAATCATCAGAAACATTGTACTCCATGACAAAACAAACAGCAGATTGTGACACGAACACATATTTTATCCCATGGGATGCAGTCCAAATTTATGAGCACAATGTGGGATTCTACCCTTTAAATATTTATGCAATATCAATCCAAGCACTTCGCAAAGAAAACACCAAAGTATTACTCACACCTGCATCAATATCATATATCTAGTACAAACATTTATACTAGATATCTCTACTTGTCAAGTAAAATGCCAACTAGGCTCAGCTCTCACCTCTAAATCACAGGTTGTAATTGGGCTTGATGAGCTGGCTTCTACTGCTTTATCTGACATGCTAACTTTCAGAAAATAAATCAAACCAGGTTCCAGTTTGCCTATTCCATTAGTTCAGCTTGGATGTTAAAGATCCCATCGTGCTCTTGAGGAGGGGCAGAACGGTTTCTATGTCCGGGACAATATTCTTCATTGAGAAAACATCAGCACTGGTGTTTTTGGAGTGTTGCTGACACTGAATAGCTGCCACATTGTCTTTAATAACAAGATGCACTGCACTCCACAAAGTAGTGGATTATGTGAAGTGTTTTGTATTTTGCAGTGATTAGACACTGTTATGGGTTTGCTGATTGTCATTTAACCGTAGTTACTGTAATAGCTATTCTGTTGGATGGCTGTCTGTGACAAGCAGCTTCTACTCACTGGTGAGCTAAATGTAAGAAATCAAGGTCTTTGAACACTTGTTCTCCATTCAATCTCTCTCTCATGATATTGCTGCTGGCTATAATGTAGCTCATATGTACTGCTCATTCCAGCCTCAGGTGATTACAGAAATGATCTTGTGTCAGAGCATTACTTAATGACATAACAATGATCTCCCAGCATCAGACACTGAGCTCATCACTTCATCCATCTTAAATGGACTTTATTTCACAGTTCATTTCTTCTGAGCAATTGAAAATAACTATACTAGCAATTTTTAACCTCCTCCTTTATATGAACATTTGATTAAAATTTGACAGCCTACACGATGCACAGTTCTGAAAAGTATTACATTATAATCCATAGCCTGGACTGCTTGGCTGAAGTTCCAAAATTCAGAAATAAAAACTTTCTGGATGATAGAACGATGTTGGCACCTAAACAGAAGTGTCACAGAAAATATTGCAGATATAAATATTATCTGAAACATAAAACAGTAATAAAACATTATAAAGCAGTAATAAAAATTGTTTGACTTATCCAAATAATGTATCCTCTGTGCTTCTGCTCCCAAAGTACTGTAGCAAAATGAAGCTGTATGAAAATGTCTCATTATTTTAAACATCTCCATTAAACCTCTTTAGCCTTCTCTATACTCAATGGAAATGTCTCAGTTTCTCAAGTACTTCTTCCTAGTTTCTCATTCCTTATATCATCCTACACTTGTTGTGTAAGCTTTCTTTAGTGGGCAAGTCAAAACAGCAGACTATACATTTAAACATAGCATAACAAATATTATGCACAAATTCATCACTACTTATTTAAAGTTGTAATCAATATGCCTATTTATAAATCTCCAGATTTAGTTTGCCTTTTTATGGTTTAGTTATCTATCTATCCTTGCACTTTCAGGTTGATGCCCTAAGGTCCCAGTTCAATAACGATGCTGAATTCTTTCATTGCCTGTATTAATAGTCCCACAGTTTTTTTTTTCAAAATATGTTATCTCCATTATGTCACACTTGATACCTATGTAAATATTCTGCTGAACTACTTGTATTTTCCTGAAATCCTTTTAATCTTGTTAATGTTTGCTAAACTTCCCACTTTTGCATCAAAATTTAATTATCTGTTTATTAGACCAAAGTTTTAAATATGTAGATATATACCAATAGCAACAGCTGTTTAACCTGTCTGTCGTGACATTCATTTTTCTATCCAAACTGCTATTCATTTTCTTGTATTGTATGCCTGATTTTTTTTCTAACACGCCTCATTTAAATGACTTTATCAAGTACTTTATTTAGTACTCGTTCCCTTTACATAGCTAGGTTGCAAATTTGGCTTGAAATTGCTCAAAAAAAACCCCAAAAAAAACTAAAATTTCCCGGTCAGAATATTTGTGTGTACATTTGTGTGCTTGTATTATCTGGGACATCTCACGACATTAACATTTACTCTTCTCAGATGATCAAAGTAATTGTGAAAATCCATCCCAACATTCATCTCTCGCATCTGCTTCATCACATGAAAATCAGCCAAAAGGCAGTGCCACCATCACACCCTTACAGCAACCCTGCACGGACACCGTTAAATCAGAAAAAGGTATGGTCAGAGGCTGGTCAATGAATTGAGCTTAAACTGGAGCACTAAGCTGAGTATAGTGGCTTCAATACATGAAGTGGGAGGGAAACCCAGTTTTTCTTTTCTTTTTTGCTGCAGTGTTCTAGAAGCTGCTTTCTCAGTATAATGTTCAACATTGTGTATGCTGAGTTGGTCCAGTGTAGCACTAGCACCACTTGGTGCCACTTGTCTTCAGGGGAAATCTATTGGTAATATACAATTACTACAAGACTTTTAGCATGAAAATGATGATATGAATATGAATGGATGTGTTTGGAGCTGTTTCCCATACTTCTCAGTCACATTTTCTTGCAAAACATCAAAAGAACTCCAAATTAGATATTCACACTTTCCTACTGGTGAAAGGTCTGATAACCTCAGCAAAATAATGTAACGAGTGAATAATTATAGTAGATAAATAGGAGCACCTTCTGCAAAAACTGCCAAAAAGATTTTCCCATGCAGGTAAAACTGGCAGAGCAGCTGGTTGTCATTATGCATCCGTTAATAGTTGCACAGGCTGTATAAGTTGGTTATACTATACTGGAAACTCAGATATTTAGAGTTCAGGTTCCAAATCTGCAACACCGGAAATGAAATTCATCAAATCTGTGCCCAGACCATCTTTGCCATTGAAGCTCATTGTGTTCATCGATCTTCTTTAAGGAGATAAGCCTGTCTCCAAATCCCATTCAATAAAACAGCATGGGATATCATTGATTATAAAACATAGTCACTGTGGTATGTCCATCAGTACTGTCTTGTGTCAACCAAAAGGGCTTAATAAATGCAACATTTTCCAAATCCCAACAACAAGCACATTCTTAAGAGCAACTTGGCAGAAAGATGAATGTTCATTAGCTGCCATAACACACTAAATAGACCCCTCGCTTTGGACCCGCGATAAACCACGGATTGATAAACCTCAGTTGGAGCAGTAAATCTGTACAATGCAAACCAATTTAAAGTGTTTGAAGGGATAATGGTTTGGCCCTGCTCTCTATGAAATCATTTTGATGGTACGTTTGTTACAAATGTTCCTGGGCTAGGGGGAAGAAAAATAAGCCTCGACTTCCATTCTTGATCATTATCCAGTAACTCATGCTGCACAAAGTGTTTGTGTGTAGAGATTGGATGCAGGTTGGATTGGCCCCTTCATTGCCTCACCCTCAGTTTGGATTCTCACATGAAGCATGTCTTTTGGATTAGATTAGATTACATTACATTACAGTGTGGAAACAGGCCCTTCGGCCCAACAAGTCCACACCGACCCGAAAACCACCCATACCCCTACATTTATCCCTTACCTAACACTGAGGGCAATTTATCATGGCCAATTCACCTGACCTGCACATCTTTGGACTGTGGAAGGAAACCGGAGCACCCGGAGGAAACCCACGCAGACACTGGGAGAACGTGCAAACTCCACACAGTCAGTCGCCTGAGGCGGTAACTGAACCCGGGTCTCTGGCGCTGTGAGGCAGCAGTGCTAGCCACTGTGCCACCGTGCCGCCCACGGATGAGAGAGCAGCTGGTGATTCGAATATATCCAAGCAATAACTTGAGCTTTTTGGGAAAAGAAGGGAGAAATTTGGAGGAGAGTAAGAAATATTTCCTTGTAAAACAAGTAGTTTCCAATTCATTAATGTTTTAATCTCTGCACCCTTACCACTTCAGAGAGTTGAACTATCAGACTATTTTTCTCAGATTGTCACCTGCCAATGTAATGTAAATTCAGCAGGACTTGGTGAACAAAAAGAGTCAAACCACAAATTAGCAATTCCTAATCCTACACAACAGGAAATAGGATTTGAAACGTCTCTGCATTTACTGTGTTTTATGTTCAAGTTTCAGTTCTTAAAATATTTTTCATATTATTTCTATTTCCAATTCTCCTGTTAATCTATAGGCCACTATTGCAGCAGTGTGACACCAAGCACTAATACCTGTCAGGCTTCATATTGTGCTGACTTCCCTTGTCAGTTCAGAAGCTTGCCCTTTGGCCCAGCTTACCCCACAGCCTCAACATTTTCCCTGGCCGAGGTCCAGCAGGAACTTCAAATGCTGCAAAGACAGCTGGGAGAAAGTGAGAATTTTGCCTGATATTCTGCTTGGGTAACAGACCTGTGTAACTGAGAGCATGTGCAAAACAGCATGATATGGAGTGGGGGTATAATTGGGACACTAAAATAATTTCTGTATTTTAACTTTTCATTTAATTTTTCTTCTTTAAAACCTGACATTTGTTATATTTTTCTTCTAAACTATCTTTCAACTCAGAGGTTCAATCACTGATCTGTGTTAAACAAATTTGGAGGCTGAATAGGTTGGAACTGTTTTCCCTGGAGCGTTGGAGGCTGAGGAGTGACCTTATAGAGGTTTATAAAATCATGAGGGGCTAGGGTGGGGGAGTCCAGAACTAGAGGGCATAGGTTTAGGGTGAAAGGGGAACAATTTAAAAGGGACCTAAGGGGTGACTATTTTACGCAGAGGGTGGTGCGTGTATGGAATGAGCTGCCAAAGGAAGTGGTAGAGGCTGGTACAATTACAACATTTAAAAGGCATCTGGATGGGTACATGAATAGGAAGGGTTTCGAGGGACCTGGGCCAAGTGCTGGCAAATGGCACTAGATTAATTCAGGTTATCTGGTCAGTATGGACGAGTTAGACCGAAAGGTCTGTTTCCATGTTGTACATCTCTATGACTCTATCATAGCTGAAATGGTTATAGTGACTCTAAATTTGGCCTCAACATTGTAGAAGGAAAAAAAAAAGATGGGCTTCCCATTCCTGAACACAGAGCAGTAATTCTTGTTCGTATATGTTTATGTAAATGTCATGGAACAATAAGATTAAATTAACTGGAATACCCTCAACAGTTGAACAGTCTGCCTGCTCTTCATATTGCGCTAATTGGGTGAAATGTGCATGGCAACTGGAACCATGGAACATACCCACAATTGTTAACACTGTAGGACAATTGTACCTAGGAGAAGGAGAAAATTGGCAAAAAGAAACAGGGAAAATTCAACAAGCCTGTGCCTCTAGCATACCTCCGATGCCAGATGACAAGCAGGCTGGATTAAAATTAGAGTCTAGATTAGAGTGGTGCTGGGAAAGCACAGCAGCTCAGGCAAAAGCCCTTCATCAAGACTGAAGGATTAAAATTACACTACTATATTTCCAATCGGTATTTCGTTGGAGTATGGCTCAGCATTGAAGACATTGAATTTACTCTTCTATCTCAAACCTTGTTGTGGACATGAATTGTGTTGGAATTTCCTAAGAAATTCAAGGGTTGGCATTCAAACAAAACAGGATTAATAAATGTAAAATATGGCAGGCTTGGTGTCAAGGGAATAATTATAACCTATTATTTTAACGTTGTGCTATGCAAATACCTTGCACCGGAAAATTAAGCAATTGAGTAGATGCACAAAACGATGTTTTACATCTCCAGTGATGAGCCGCTGATCAAAATACAGAGTATTTTTGTGATAGATTCACACAATACCCACAATAACCTTTCACTGCAGCTTTGAATGCCTTGTTTGGGCCCAAGAGACATTCATTGTTTAGCATGATGAATACCTATTGCTATTAACACTAAAATTGCTAACCAACAACATTTGCTTGTACAAATGACAAACCTTTTAACCTTTGACACAAACTAACATTAATGAGATTGTTGATCCTCGAATATTTCATGTATAAGCTGCAGTTCTGTATAAACCAATAAGGTGGGTAAAATGCCAAATTCTATTGCATGATTTTTGAAAATATGTCTTGTTGAAAGGACCTCATTGTGGCCTATGAAGTTGAGTAAAGAGGAGCAGATGTGGATATGGTAACATTGTGGAATGAAACAATCTGCTACCAGATCCAACATTTCCTGAAAGAAATCAAGGAATTTGTTCTTCATGAAAAATCTTTGATGTGATACATTTAGTGCTGATGACAAGGCGGTCCTTCAACAGTTGCACATTGTATAAGTACAATAATTGAAAACTACTAATGTTACAAATGGGCATTTATTGTTGGCCAGACATGATGGTTTGAGTTATTTTTGCATTTTGTAGACTTCTGTAACTCTTTGAAAGTCAATAAGATGTACATTTGCTGCTTCTGTTATTTTTTTTCTTCCTCTCAACTTTCTGAACCTCCACTGAAAATAACTCTTGCAGATATGACCTTTTCTGGGACAGGCACCTGTATGTCTCCACATTTAGGACAGGTTGGCTGTATCTCTCAGTCCCACAATGCACTTCACCAACAGCAAAGCAATACCAACAACTTGCAGGAGATCTTGCGAACCAGTAATAGTTATTTGGACAACAGTGCTCTCTGGGAAACAACTATTCGACCAGTGAGAATTGGTACAGTTGGGGATTTGTCCTCTGGATCATCAGGATACCAATCGGGCACTAACATGGCAGGTAAAGAAATTTTTGCTTTTTAATTCATTAGAGCAGCATTTATTGCCCATCTGGAATTTCCATTGAACTGAATGACTTGCTAGGTCATTTCACAGGGCAAATATGAGTCAACCACATTGCAGTGGGTTTGATGTCATTGTAGGTCAGACAGTTTAAGGACAGCAGATTTTCTTTTCTATAAGATATTACTGAGCCAGATTGGTTACTATGACAATTGCAAGTGGTCACATTATATGATTTTTTTTTATTGAATTCAAATTTTACCATATGCCATGATGACATTCAAACCCATATTCCCAGAAGATTAGAGTCTGGGGCTCTGGATTGCTAATCTAGTTGCATTGCCATTATGATAAATACTTGGTTAATGCTTCGTACTGATGTTATACAACTTTTTAGAGACTATTTTTGTAAGGCTAGAAATGAGGAAATGTTATCCAGTGTAAATGCAGTTATGATCTCAGCTTCCCTATCTCTATAAACTCCTCTAGTACTAAAATCATTCCCATGTTCTACATTTCTTTAACTATAGTGTTCTGTATATTTTCTTTACCTTTGCCCATTTTTAACAGCTGTGTTTTCAGGCATTAAGGCACTGCCTTATGGTAATATTCACCCATTTAATTGAAACCATACCCAATCAGGTTGCTGTATTATGCCTCGGCCAGAAAATTGAGCTCAGGATAAGAAGAATCAGAAGGGCACTTACAGTCATAGAGTCATGGAGATGTACAGACAGAAACAGACCCTTCGGTCCAACTTGGGGCGGCATGGTGGCTCAGTGGTTAGTACTGCTGCCTCACAGCGCCAGGGACTCGGGTTCGATTCCGGCTCGGGCAACTGTCTGCGTGGAGCTTGCACGTTCTCCCCGTGTCTGCGTGGGTTTCCTCTGGGTGCTCCGGTTTCCTCGCACAGTCCAAAGATGTGCAGGTCAGGTGCATTGGCCATACTAAATTGTCCATTGTGTTAGGTGGATTAGTCATAGGTAAATGTAGGGGAATGGGTGGGTTGCTCTTCAGAGGGTTGGTGTGGACTTGTTGGGCCGAAGGGCCTGTTTCCACACTGTAGGGAATCTAATCTAATCTAATCTAACTCGTCCATGCCGACCAGATATCCTAACCTAATCTAGTCCCATTTGCCAGCACTTGGCCCATATCCGTCTCCACCCTTCCAAGTCATGTAACACCCCAATGCCTTTTAAATGCTACAATTGTACCAGCCTCTACCACTTCCTCTGGCAGCTCATCCCATACATGCACTACCCTCTGTGTAAAAAAGTTGCCCCTTAGGTCCCTTTTAAATTTTTTTCCTCTTACCCTAAACCTCTGCCCTCTAGTTCTGAACTCCCCCACTCCAGGGAAAAGACCTTGTCTATTTACCCTATCCATGCCTCTCATGATTTTAGACACCTCTATAAGGTCACCCCTCAGCCTCCAATGCTCCCGCACTCTTACAGTTTACATGTCCTCTTTTGTGAAAAATTACAGTTGAGTAGGAGGCATGTGACAGTCATTCCCTGGAATGCATTAAGGCTTTTTTAGAATTCTCTACTGTCTAATATTTTCGAAAGCCATCCTTCCTTCATACCTCTGTTTGTTCGTCTACAATCGTGTTTTTGCTTTGATCACCAATAGTATCTGATTTTAGTGCAGAGTGCTGAGGGACACACTAATAGTCGGGGCAGCTGCCTCCAAGGCACACTGGGGAAAGATCACCTTCTAAGGTATTTCACTAAAGTAAAACGAGGGTCCGTTCAGTTCTTAGACCCCTCATTGCCTCAAAATTAAAGTTAATAGTTTCTTGCATGAGTAGAAAATGCCTTTGTTTTTGCAACTGCAGGGAAGCTCTGAGAAATGTCAAAGTTCTATGTTTTACTGGGTTTTTCTCTGCAAAGATTGAGCTGAACTGATTTAGAACCTTTGTATATAACTTAGAGATGATATTTTTTGACTAAAGAGTATTTTTGCAATTAGAAATATCAGATTTCAGTGCAACTCTGTGAAGTGTCTTTAAGGTCTTTTTTGCATTAGAAAATCATGAAATGCAATTGGGTATTGTAATTATTAAAGCTTTAGCTATCAAATTCTTAAAATTACTGTGACCAATTAAAACATTAGGGAGTGAAATAGATCTTATTATACTCCATATAAATTAATTTGAGGCCTTTTAAAGGGATTGCTGAAAAATGCAGCCAATAAATTGATTTTGAAGAAAAAACACTTGGCTTTGAGTGGAAGCGGAGTGCTTCTCCTGACCCCAATTGAAGACTGTAATTGTTTACAACTTGGAGCTAGAATTCCTTTCCACAATCAGAGAGCTATTAGTCTGTCAGGAGCAAATGAGGATGAGAAACACCCTGTGAATGGAAGAGCACAAGAGAGCCAGATGCTGTGTTTGGAGGAGAAACTTCTCTCTGATTCTGTCTGTATCTCTCTGATTCTGTCTGTATCTCTCATGTGTGGGACAGTGGGGGTCGCTGGTGGCCCACGCAATTGATTCTTTTTCCTGGGTCATTACATGGACAAATTCCGCATATTTGCTCTTTCCTACTACACATGAGATGTGCAGCAAACAAGGTGGGCGGCACGGTGGCACAGTGGTTAGCACTGCTGCCTCACAGCGCCAGAGACCCGGGTTCAATTCCCGCCTCAGGCGACTGACTGTGTGGAGTTTGCACGTTCTCCCCGTGTCTGCGTGGGTTTCCTCCGGGTGCTCTGGTTTCCTCCCACCATCCAAAGATGTGCAGGGTCAGGTGAATTGGCCATACTAAATTGCCCGTAGTGTTAGGTAAGGGGTAAATGTAGGGGTATGGGTGGGTTTCGCTTTGGCGGGTCGGTGTGGACTTGTTGGGCCGAAGGGCCTGTTTCCACACTGTAATCTAATCTAATCTAATCTCTATACTTATTGCTGGACTGTGGAGTAACTAGTTGCTGTTTTGTGGTTTATATCATGCAATGATTATAGTTTGTAGTTTAAGGTGGAAGGGACACCAAGGATGACTGAGGGATTGGGCTGGATTGATATGTGCAGAGGTCACTGACGCTGACCAAAGGTGGGTGAGAAGGCAGCAGGGTAACCAGTGGAGGACCTGAATAGATTAATGTCAGCATCCTCTCCAAGAACAAAGTCAGTGAATGCCTCTGGGTACCCGATTAAATATGGCTTCACAGCTTTCAACTCCTTGAGGTAACAGCAGTAGTGCTGATTTTCTGCTTGCTCCCAGCCAGAAAATTAGCTGTGTTCTTTGTATATCCCTATGAAATGGGCTGAGAGGCAAGGAAAACTAACCTGCCCCTGAGCAGAAGTGATGCTTGCCTCCATGTCTACTGATTAACTTAGACTGTGCTATAGCACTGTTCACCCACTGGGTGAATCCATACCTACTCAGGTCAATGAACTAGCTTTGACGGCAGTAATGTTGTAATTATGTCCAGGTCAGGGGAAGAGGTAGGGATGGGAAAATCAAAAGGGTGCTTTTTTGTGATGCATTCCCCACTCTCTCACATAAAGTTTATGTGCAATCTTTAGTGAAAAATTACCATTGAGTAGGAGGCAAATTGCATTGTTCCCTAGCATATATTACGGTTTGCAGAAGACATGCCAAACAAAAGAAAAAAATGAAAGTAGAAATAAAATTAAAAGTTTGATCATCTCCTTGTTGATGGTAATATATTTTTTAAAAAGTGAGTTGTGCTTTTGTTATAACTTTTTATTTCTTTTGAGTGTAGGTGCAGAGTTGCTGGAAGAACATCTTCGGGAGATTCGTACAATGCGACAACGCCTAGAGGAGTCTATCCATGCAAACAACCGACTTAGGGAGCAACTCGAAATGCGTCTGGCTGCTGCAGCCATGGAAAATGGTAGGATGATCTCAGAATTCATACATTTTACATTCTACTTCAAATAGTTGTGATTTTGATGACAAAGTAACTTACCAAAAGATGTTTGAGGAAAAACCTGTCAAAAATGAGACTATATACTTCATGCTCCCACAGCAACATCAGAACTAACCTAGTAGGTAGTGGGATGATTCTCATTGCAGCTTTCATTCTGAAGGCTAATTCCTAATCTTTACCTCTTACATCTCTGCAGCAACGTGACTGAGATGTGAGGTTCAGCAGATCAGGGCACTAAACCTGTCTCTTTATATTGAATAGGTAAACCCTGGCCGTCTCCCAGTGAGTTCTCGGGTCTTCAATTTGGCATTTCTTGATGGTTCCAGCTGTAGTGGCTGCTCCTGTGGCATTAGCGCCATCTTTCTTTGGAAACCATTTCCTGCCTGTATGATTGGCTCTCCCCTCCGTTATATTACCCTGAGGATACACCTTCAATGATGTGTCCTCTTTCTCCAGATGCAGCATCAGAATGGCCATGTAAATGTTGGTGCAGTTGAACTGTAGATCCTCCCAGATGGGGCGGCAGCCTTTTGGGGGTGAGCTCGTCCTTATTAGGGCGGCAGGCCAGCAGCAAGAACCTGGTAAAATGTGGCCCTGGATTCTGCTATCTGACCAAGAAAGTTCACCCATCCCTTGCTAACTATCTCTCAGACTAGTGGAACAAATCTACACAAAGTATTTTGTATCTTTGTTATTTGTAGATACAAAATAGTACATGTGTCTACAAGTTTATCAGATGACTAATCATTTGACACTTTGTCAAATGCTGATTAACTGGAACCCTTGATGCAGATTTTTCACTCCCAGCATTTGTTTCTGACTTGGTCCTCCTCATTTTCTTGTAGCTGGTGCTCCAAGCAACACCTACATCCAGGGACTGGAAACAATGACTCAACTGTCAGAAGAAAACCGAAAAATGAGAGAAGAGATTCTGACTCTGCAGAGCCGGCTTTCTCAAGTGCCCATGGGTTAGATACAGAACAAAAACTAAAATTCCCTGTTTTTCTCAGTAATTAGCAGTGCACGAATTGCAGTCTCAAATATTGCACTTTTCAAAGCACTTGTTCCAACAGATTATTTTGGTTGTTCATTAGTTGATGAATAAAATGGACAATTCTTAAGAGCTGTTCGATATTTCTCATGTAGAAAGCAGGAACACTGATGGTTACAGCTTGAAGAACTGTGGGGTATCATATGGAGGAATCCTCCACCCATATTCTCACCCTTCACTTTATGTAAAAACATCTTTCAACTGTATCAGTCATTCCTCCAGAGGCCTATGAGGCCAACAGTTCTTCCAAGGAGCTATTTTAAGATAACTGCTTGTTTAGACCAATACTTAGCATGGTGCAGCTGTAGGCTTGTCTTCCTCAAATGTTAAATAACAATCTTGTTTCTAGTTAGTGATGTTTCACCTCTAGCATTTGAAAATGAATAGCACGAATGTTGTTGGCATAGTGCTGAGTTATAGAAGATTGGAAAGAAAGTTTCTCCATCTCTTTGCTTCCATTGCTCAGTTACATCTACATGGATTTAGGTTTGCAATCAAAAAGAGAAATGGTTGAATTCCACATTTAACTAGTCATTCGAGGATATAGATTTGGTGTCAAAGGAAGGAAGAAATTAGTAATTACTGGATGAAGCCTATATATTATCCCAAAAAAGTAGGGCGAACTACATAATGAGTGATAGGTTTTTTTTCTTATTAACCTGCTCTGTCAGGATGTCAAACTTTACTTTAGTATCTTTCTTGTCATCCACAAGTCCTGCTGAATTTAATGGCCCCATCACAATGGCATGCTGCTGGTGGTAGCTCCCACCTTCACCTAATCTACTTTTCAGCACTGCCACTGATGTTACTCTTGCCAGAAGTACAGAAAACTTCCCAAAATGTCTGTACCTTCAGAAGCAGTAATGTCAGTGATAAATGCTAAACAAATTAGCTCTTTGAACATCCTAACTATGTTTATCTTTTGAGTTGTGTAACCCATATAAGGAGCTGGTGCCACAAATACAGCCTTTGTGTAGTAAGCAACAGACTAGCTGAGGAACTTCTTAATCCATTGCTTAAAGTGCCTTTGAATGCTGGCTGGTGTTGCTGTACCTAGTGTAAATTCTCAATAGGAAGTGTAACTCGCAAGCAAACAAAAGTGTAGGTTACACCTACAATGTTGTTAGGAAGGGAGTTCCAGGATTTTGATCAGTGACAGTGAAAGAACAGCAAGTGCATTTTGAGTCACTGAAATGTCATCCTCAAAGCCTATTCATCATCTATCAGCCACAAGTGTAATGGAATACACTCTACTTGTCTGAATGAGTAAAGCTCCAACAGTACTTAAGAAACTCAATACCATCCAAGACAAAGTAGCCCAATTTATTGGCACCCTATCCATCACCCACAATATTCATTCCCTTTATCACTGATCACAGTTGCAGCAGTGTGTATAGTCTGAGATACACTGTAGTGATAAAGCAAAGTTCCTTAAACAGCACCTACCTTCAAAACCATGACCTCTACTATGCAAAAGGACAAGGGCAGCAGATGCACGGGAACACCACCTCCAAGTTTCCCACCAAGCAAAACACCACTCTGTCACTGTATCTTCACCATCACTGTTCAAGATCCTGAAATTCTGTTCTTAACAACACTGTGGATGTATCTACATTATGTGGATTGTAGCAGATACAGAATGTAGCTCACTGCCACTACTTCCAGTGCAGTTAGGGATGGGTATAAATATTGGCATAAATTAAAACGCTTGCATCTGGTGAAATAAATAATAAAAACATCAATGGTATATAGTTTGGAGGGTGGAGAAACTTGTAGGTGGTTTTAGTTACATGCATCTGCTGCCCTTGTCCTTCTAGGTGATAGAGGTCATTGTAATAGGATGTCATTATGTACTATATAACTTTTCATCTCTCCATTTCACTCTGTTCATTTAAGATTCTCCTTAAAACTTACCACTTGATCAGGTTTTGAGGCAAATTCCCCATTCCTCCTCCTTAGCTTGGAGTAGATTTTACTTATACCTTGGTGAAAAGGCAAGAAATGTTTTTCCATATTAATCAAAGCAAGTTATTTTTGTTTTTGTTTAAAAGTAAAATTTGCAACTTTTATATGCAATCTTCATAAATAATACGCAATTAATGTTTAACATTGGTTGTGAAATTAATTGTTTTTATTTTAAATCCACAGAACAGGCCAAAGAAATGGAGCAACTGAGGGAGAGTCTGTTAGCAATCAGGGCTAGATATAAGCTGTTGGAGACAGAGCTGGATCAGTGGAGAGAAGAGAACAACAGATTGCAGGCCCAAGTCAGGGACACACAGGAGGAAGCACTACAGCTCAGAGAGCAACAGCAATGCAGCCAAAACAAAAACAAAAGGTATTGAAATCAATGTTCTATTTTTCTAATTTATGTATATGCCAGTGATGTTCATTCTACTTGTTCCAAGAGCTTGCATTACTCAGCTGGATTCCATCCAGCTTTGAAGTTCCTCAAAAACTGTTCATTGGCATTGTCGATTGTCAGAAAAACCCATCTGGTTCACAGATGTCTTATGGGGTTGGAAGCTGCTGTCCTTACCTGGCCTCACCTACTGTGACTGACTCCAGACCCACAGTGACTCTGAGTTGCCTCTGGGCAATTTGGGATAAACAATAAATGCTGGCCTAGCCATCTACATCCCTTGAATGAATATTTTAAGAAACACAATATGTCCTGTGCATTTCTGATTTTAAGTGAGCTGTTTCAAGGAATTAAAAGTTGACTGTGTATTTTCATGCATGGGTTATGCATTTGCATTCCGTACAGATAATGGGCACAAAAAGTCACAAAATTTAAAGTATTAAGTAAAATGTGTTTGAATAACTTGCATCCAATTCTTAGTGGATGTGAGTCCACATTACAGAATTGGCATCTATAGTTTACAAATATGTTGGCAGTGAAGGTAACAATAGGCAGTGTGTAGAATGGAATTAGTATTTTATACTGAATTGAAGCTGATTGCTGGAGAGTATAGAGAGCTCTACCCAAGAGTTCTACACTTATACAATGCCTCTGTGTGCTGGCTGTGATAACAAAGCAAAGCCAAGTGACATTCTTCATTTATGTTCCGTACATTGGTCCTCACATACCATACTTATATTGAAGCAGAATGGTAGCACGTCAATGTCATAATTAAACCAGCTGATGGGATATGATAGTTCAATGAATTCCATTCCCAAAACAGGGATTAGCTCAAATTGTCAGTGGGGATTTGAAGATCTCACTGAAACAGATTGTCTTAGATGTGTGAGCAATAAGGAGGTAAAAATTTCCTCTGTGTGTATTGTAGGCAAAACCATATCCTTGTTTCAGAACAAAATTTACATTTTTTGCTTCAGAGTAGGCATGGATGAAATCTTATAGACCCACGTTAACTCTATTCTTCCTCTTTTGCCTTATCTGTTTTGTCAATCTGCCCAGGCTTTTGCAGGAGATCACTATGCTACAACAGCAACTAAGTGAAAGTCACCAGCTACTGCATTCTCTCCAGTCTGAGATTCAAGTGTATGAGAGGCTGTATGGAAAGAAGAAACCTTTCCAAGGTAGGAAGAGTCTATTCATATTTAGATTCTTTCAGTTCTATTTGAATTATAAACTATTCTGAAAAGCTAGTGAAATCTAATTCTAGATTTTTGTATTTATTATAAAATGATTAGAATGCATAAGAAACCCACTTAGACTGTCAAGCCCATGCCAGCTCTGCTAGAGAAGTTTAGCTAGTCCCAGTCCCTGGCCCATAGCTCTGCAAATGTTTCCCCCTCTTGTCTTTCTCTATTTCCCATTGGAAATTAAATTTATTTCCACCACCCTTTCAGGCATTGTGTTCCAGATTATAAACACATTGATGTGTCAATATGTTCTCCACTATTTGGAAAATAAGGTATCACTATCCTTCATCAATCACAAAATCTCAGGCAATTTGGCATTATAAATTCCAAACAGAGACATAAAGATCACAATTATAAAAGTTGTGTTTTCTCCCTTACAGTTTACTCTGGAAGTGCTCAGCCCCACAGTGACATCCGTGACTTCCTAACCCAAATCAGAGGCCTTCGGATTCAGCTGGAGCACAGTATCCATACTAACGGCTGCCTACGGAAACAGCTGAAAGAACAGATGGATGAACATCGACCAGCCAATCTTAATATCAATCATTCATCATCTAGCGAACATGGCAACAGTAAACAGATGTTCCAGGGTAAGACGACTAGAGATGCGGTTGATATATAGAGTGAAATTAAAGTCAATGTAATGAGAAATGGTTTGGTGGCCTAGTTAATAGTGCAGTGAAAGGCAGGAGTGGGGATGTAATGGGACAGAATTTAAATCTTCTAATTACTGAAACCATTTAGATTCGTTATGGAATGTGCTCCATTTTTTGCTTTTATTTACAATTTTCCTGAATTACTAATTCAAATACAAAGTATTGAAGCACTTTGTGCTTAACTCAGTTACTGCCAACAAACTTGAGATTCACTGAGAGAAACACAGTTGTCAACTTTATACTCTTAATGTGTTTGGCTCCCTTGGAAAATCTTGAAAAAATTGTAGCTTTTCAATTCTTCTCATTCAATTGGGTCTTATTTTGTTAAGGTTGAAACTTTATTGCTGGAACAGCACAGCAGGTCAGGCAGCATCCAGGGAACAGGAGATTCGACGTTTCGGGCACAGGCCCTTCTTCAGGAATGAGCAGAGAGTGTTCAGCAGGAGAAGATAAAAGGTAGGGAGGAGGGACTTGGAGGAGGGGAGTTGGAAATGTGATAGGTGGAAAGAGGTCAAGGTGAGGGTGATAGGTCGGAGTAGGGTGGAGGCGGAGAGGTCAAGAAGAAGACTGCAGGTCAGGAAGGCGGTGCCGGGCTGGAAGGATCCGGCTGAGACAAGGTGGGGGGAGGGGGGATGAAGAAACTGGTGAAGTCCAAGTTCATCCCCTGCGGTTGGAGGGTTCCCAGTCGGAAGATAAGACGCTCCTCCTCCGACCGTCGGGTTGTTGTGGTTTGGCGGTGGATGAGTCCAATGACCTGCATATCCTCGGTGGAGTGGGAGGGGGAGTTGAAATGCTGTGCCACAGGTTGGTTGGGTTGGTTCGTCCGGGTGGCCCAGAGGTGCTCTCTGAATCGCTCCGCAAGTAGGCGGCCTGTCTCCCCAATATAGAGGAGGCCACACCGGCTGCAGCGGATGCAGTAGATGATGTGGGTGGAGGTGCAGGTGAATCTGTGGCGGATATGGAAGTTTCCCTTGGGGCCTTGGAGAGAAGTGAGGGGGGAGGTGTGGGCGCAAGTGTTGCACCTCCTGCGGTTGCAAGGGAAGGTGCCGGGAGTGGTGGTTGGGTCGGTGGGGGGTGTGGATCTGACAAGGGAGTCGCGGAGGGAGTGGTCTCTACGGAAAGCTGATAGGGGAGGGGAGGGAAATATATCCTTGGTGCTGGGGTCTGTTTGGAGGTGGCGGAAGTGACGGCGGATGATGCGCTGTACATGGAGATTGGTGGGGTGGTAGGTGAGGACCAGTGGGGTTCTGTCCTGGTGGCGGTTGGAGGGGCGGGGCTCAAGGGCGGAGGAGCGGGAAGTGGAGGAGATGCGGTGGAGGGCACCGTCGACCACGTCGGGGGGGAAATTGCGGTCCTTGAAGAAGGAGGCCATCTGTGTTGTACGTATTTTGAACTGGTCCTCCTGGGAGCAGATGCGGCGGAGACGAAGGAATTGGGAGAATGGGATGGCGTTTTTACAGGGGGCAGGATGGGAAGAGGTGTAGTCCAGGTAGCTGTGAGGAATTGCCTCCTCTATATTGGGGAGACAGGCCGCCTACTTGCGGAGCGATTCAGAGAGCACCTCTGGGCCACCCGGAATTGCCTCCTCTATATTGGGGAGACAGGCCGCCTACTTGCGGAGCGATTCAGAGAGCACCTCTGGGCCACCCGGAATTGCCTCCTCTATATTGGGGAGACAGGCCGCCTACTTGCGGAGCGATTCAGAGAGCACCTCTGGGCCACCCGGACGAACCAACCCAACCAACCTGTGGCACAGCATTTCAACTCCCCCTCCCACTCCACCGAGGATATGCAGGTCATTGGACTCATCCACCGCCAAACCACAACAACCCGACGGTCGGAGGAGGAGCGTCTTATCTTCCGACTGGGAACCCTCCAACCGCAGGGGATGAACTTGGACTTCACCAGTTTCTTCATCCCCCCTCCCCCCACCTTGTCTCAGCCGGATCCTTCCAGCCCGGCACCGCCTTCCTGACCTGCAGTCTTCTTCTTGACCTCTCCGCCTCCACCCTACTCCGACCTATCACCCTCACCTTGACCTCTTTCCACCTATCACATTTCCAACTCCCCTCCTCCAAGTCCCTCCTCCCTACCTTTTATCTTCTCCTGCTGAACACTCTCTGCTCATTCCTGAAGAAGGGCCTGTGCCCGAAACGTCGAATCTCCTGTTCCCTGGATGCTGCCTGACCTGCTGTGCTGTTCCAGCAATAAAGTTTCAACTTTGATCTCCAGCATCTGCAGACCTCACTTTCTCCTCTTATTTTGTTAAAGATGGAGAGAGGTGTTAGAAAAATTGTACAGTGTCCTGGCAAGGTCACAGTTGCATATTTTGTCATGATATATCAGCGTGTTATATCTGAATATCTTAAAAGTCTTGCACCAAGTGTGAAAGGGTTACACTTATGGAGCTGCAAATGTAGCAGTCCCTGCTAATCTGCAAATTTCCTTCACAACAGTGGTTAATCTGCAGTTGGCCTCAATACTTTCTGAGCATAAAGGATCAGGAAAAGTTAAACAATTACATTCAAGTTGGAAACTGATTTGGTGTCATCACCACATTTGGAAATACTACAGTTGGTTCCCACATCCAAATCATTTGTATAGATTGTGATAGCACTGGAGCCAACCATTGATCCTTGCAGCAAATCCCTAGTAACACCCTGCCATCCTGAGAATGAGCTGCTCTCTGCTGATTATAGTTCTTCTAAGATTAAACTTAAGTATTGATTTTCCTCTTTCCATTTATACTTCTTTGCAGATTGTGTGCCATCGCCACCTGTTCGAGACACTGGCTTGTTCTCGCCATTCCAAATGCACTCAAAGGCAACTTCATCAATGGAGGATTTTAAAATGGAAGACATATCACGTCAACATGGTGGGTATACAGCTTTATTTGTCACTATTTGCTATCCTTCAATTAACTAAAGTTTGAATATAGCTTCACTTGTTTCCTTCCTACCTCCTTCCTTGCTTTGGATGGGAGAGCAAGGAAAAGCAATATGAAAAATAGAGTACAATTCTGAAGCGTGCACAAGAACAGAGAAATGTGGGACACGAGCATAAACCACTGAAGGAAGCAGGGCTTGTTGAAAGGTGATTAGAAAAGCATATGGGATACTGGGCTTTAGAAATAGAGACAGACACGATAAAGCCAAGGAAATTATGATGAACCTTTATTGAACACTAATTCAACTTCTGATGAAATGTGTCTAATTCCAGACACTACATGAGGAAAGGTGTGAAGATTTTAGACAGGATGCAGAAAGGATTTGCAACAATGGTTCAGGGGATGGGGAACTTCAGTTACAAAGATAGTTTGTAGAAACTGGGACTATTCTCAAAAGAGAAGATTAAGAGGAGATTTGATTGAGATATTTAGAGTAGATAGAAAGAGGCAGCCCTATTACATTAGGGATGGAGAACCAAAGGACACCAATTTAAAGTAATTTGCTTAAAAAAAATCCAAAGGCAACATAGCAAGCCCCTCATTATGTGGCTAGTAATGATCTGCAATGCACTGCCTAAAATAATAGTGTATGTAGAAAAATTGAGCTTTCAAAAGGGAACGGGTTAATCATCTGGAGAGAGATAATTGCAGTACTCTAGGAACACAGCAGGGGAGTGGGACTAGCTAAATTCTTTTTAAAGAAAAAAGCTTGATGAACTCAGTGGCCTCCCTTTGTGATGTAATCATTCTATGGCTGCTGTCTGAAAGAATGGGATTTAGGTCTGTTGCATCCTAGGAGACTGACACTTATACTGAGCTAGGATCAGTGGTGCTGGAAGAACACAGCAATTCAGGCAGCATCCGAGGAGCTTCGAAATCGACGTTTCGGGCAAAAGCCCTTCATCAGGAATAAATGAAGGGCTTTTGCCCGAAACGTCGATTTCGAAGCTCCTCAGATGCTGCCTGAATTGCTGTGCTCTTCCAGCACCACTGATCCAGAATCTGGTTTCCAGCATCTGCAGACATTGTTTTTACCTTATACTGAGCTAGCTCATTTTCACAATGCTAACAAGATGGGAGTGTGAGGAAGTGGAAATATCTGTTCTTTAACTTGATATGCACTTTCAATTATTGGACTCAGATTACACTTGTGGTTGGTATGGAAGTCATGTTGTGGGTTTTAGAGTATGGAAACACTTTTTTTGATACTGTTATGATCCTGGATGGGACATTCAAATTTACATTACAGTCTGGTTAAGGACCAGTAAACATTTCGTTTGGAGACAAAGTTTGAAATCTCAGATAATTACTTAGAGAATAAAGTTACAAGATTCCATAGATTTAAGCAATAAAAATAAACTTTATATTTGCTTATCAAAGTTGTAAGTACGCCTTGTACTCTTAACATCCAGAATGAACATGAGGTAAACACAAATTAAAAGGAAAACTGCACGTGAGATGGTCAATACAATGAAAACCGATCCATCAAATTTCTCAGTAACTCACTGAGACAAGAGTGATTACTTTGAGTCACAAAAATTCTTTAAAACACAATTCTCTCCTGCAAAGAATTTCAGCCTTTCTCCATCAGAGTAAGTTTAATCCGTAGCCCAACAGCAGCTCTGCTCCACCTGTGTTTTATCATATAATAATTTAATGTATTCTGTTATCCCTCTATTATTTCTATCAGTTTCTTCATAAGAGATTTGCACAAAACTATATAAAATGACATGGAGCTCTTAGTTCAGATGCTGAAAACTAAAATGAAATTGAGTATTATTGTGCAGTAATGGGGAGGTGATTGTGTAGTTGCATAGCTGCTTGACTAGTAATCCAGAGACCCAGGTAATGCTTTGTGGGTTCATATATGAATCCAACCATGGTAGATGGTGGAATTTGAATTTTTAAAAAAAAAATTAGATAAACGGTCTAATCATTGAGTGTAATGTTAGTCCTACATGGAGAAAAATCTGTCCTTACCTGGTTAAAACAGAGCCATCACTTAGCATCAGAAACAGCCAAACTTGGCCATGTTGACCCTGCAATATCCTGGTTATAGAATCATAGAGTCATTCAGCACAGAAACTGACCCTTTAGTCCAACCAGTCCATGCCGATCATAATCCCAACTAAACTTGTCCCACCTGCCTGCTCCTGCCCTGTATTCCTCCAAACATTTCCTATTCATGTATTTATCGAAAAGCCTTTTAAACGTTGTAACTGGACCCACGTTCACCACTTCCTCAGAAAGTTATTCCACAAGTGAACCACCCTCTGTGTAAAATAAATTGCCCCTCATGTCTTTTTTTAATTTCTCTCCTCTCACCTTAAAAATATGCTCTCTAGTCTTGAATTCCCTCATCCCGGGGGGAAAAAAACCCTATCATTAACCCTATCTATATTCCTCATGATTTTACAAACTTCTGTAAGGTCCCCTCTCAACCTCCTATGCTCCAGTGAAAAAACTCCAGCCTTCTTTTATAACTCAAATCTTCCATACCCAGCAACATCCTGGTAGATCTCTTCTGAACTCTTTCTAGTTTAAAAACATCCTTTCTATAACAGGATGATCAGTGGACTCAGTGCTCCAGAAGATGCCTCACCAATGTCTTGTACCTCACCTTGCTATTTAAGTCAACATGACTTAAATAGCAAGGAGAAAAGCCTGAGTTGTCTTTGATATTGGTAGGCTTTATGGGCTGACGAGTGGTAAATGGAATTTAATCCCAAAAAATATGAGGGTTTGCATTTTTGGAGGATCAACAGGTACACACTTGCCTTGTTGGATATTAGGACTCTAGGAAGTACAGAGGATCATAGGGACCTTGATTTGCATGTCCATGATCCTTGAGGACAGCAAGATAGTTATGAGGTGGTTAAGAAGGCATATGACATACTTACCTTTATTAGTCAGGGAACTGAATACAATAGCAAGGAGTTAAGATAGAATTGTATATAACATTAGTTAGGCCACAGCTGGAGTACTGTGTGCAGTTCTGATCACCACACTGTAGGAACGATGTGACTGCACTCGAGAGGATGCAGAAGAGATGCACCAATGTGTTGCCTGGATTGGAGCAATTCAGCTATGAAGAAAGACGAGATAGGCTGAGGTTGTTTTCCTTAGAGTAGAGAAGGCTGAGGGGAAAATCTGAATGAGATATTTAAAGGTCTGAGGGGTGTAGATAGAGAGAAACATTTTCCCTTAGTTGTGGGGCCAAAATCTTGGAACTTGAACATAACGGGAGATTCTGTGTGGCAGATGGTAGGGTTATTGGTAGAGTTTACTATTCTGAATTGTGTCAATGTCAGAATAGGGTTCACCCAGTTCAGGGGACAGTTAGGGAAAGTTTCAAGACTAACTGTGAACTCTTTGCTTTAAGGGGGATTAGCATCTCCTCCGTTTCCCGCACCGCTGCCCTAACACAACCACCCTCCAACCACAACAAGGGTAGAGTCCCCCTAGTCCTCACATTCTACCCCACTAGGGTCCAAGTCTATAACATTATCCTCCGCCATTTTTGCCACCTGCTGTCAGACCCCACCACCAAAGTTAATTTCCCTCCCCACCCCTATCCACTTTTCGCAGGGACCGTTCCCTCCACGACTTCTTTGTTAGGTCCACACTACCCACCAAACCCCCCTCCACACCCGGAAGTTTCCCGTGTAGCCGCACAAGTTGCAAAACATCCCCCTCAGCTCCGTCAAAGGCTCCAAAGAATCATTCCAAGTTTGGCAAAGATTCACCTGCATTTTCTCCAACCTGATTTATTTCATCCGTTGCTCTAGATATGGTGTCCTTTACATTGAAGAGGCCAAACACAAATGTATGGCGCGGTTCAGCTGACGTTTTTAGTCAGTATGCTCCAATCAACCCCATCTTCCAATCATCACCCATTTCAACTCCCCCCTCCCATTCTCCCAAAAACATGTCCATCCTGAGCCTCCTCCATCATCAAAACAAAGCTACACACAAGCTTAGAAAAATGCCACCTCATCTTCTGCCTCGGGAGCTTCCAACTAAACGGCCTTAACGTGGAATTCACCAGCATCCAAATCTCTCCACCCCACCCTCCCCACCTCGTCCCAGGTCCAGCCCTCCATCTCCACCCCATCCCCTTAACCTGACCTCCCTGTCCATCTTCCTTCCCAGCTATCTGCTGCATCCGTCCCACTGACCAGTCACAACTATATCCTACCTGCATCCATCTATCACTATCCCACCCACCTTTCCCCCCAGCCCCATCCCACCCTCTATTTATTTCGCAGTCCCTTCCTCCCCCCTCAGTCCTGATGATAGGTTCCAGTCTGAAATGTTGACTCTCCTCCTCTGATGCTGCCTGACTTGCTGTGCTTTTTTCAGCTCAATTCTTTATCCACCATGCAAAACAGTCAATTTAAACTATTGAATAAAAGACCTCATATCCCGTGATACTCTGAATTGTCCTTGCCAACTGGCCTGTAAAATACACAGAGCAAGGGTTTCATTCTAGTGAGTTTGGGGAGAGGAGTAAGATCTTTAATCTGTCAAAACTTTGATAAATCTTTGCTTTGTGCATTTTGGAAGGTGTCCTATCTGAGTCTGGCTTAGTTCAGAATTGATAACAAGAGTCACTGCTTATTCATGATATGTTAAGAGTTGCCAAGATGCTTTTGTGCTTCATCAGTCCAATTGCTGTTCCCATTCTATGCATTTCCTGTCTTTATGGGCTTGATGAGAATGGTTTGTATGGTCTACATAGATTTTGGCAAAGTCTTGACAAAGTTCCATATGGCAGACAGTTGTGAAAGATGAGAACACATTTGATCAATATGTGAGTAGCAAGCCAAAATTGACTCAAGTGGCAGAAAGCAAAGGTTAGCATGCTGTTTTTGTGACTGGAAGACTGTTTCCCATGCAGTTTCATAGGGTTATGTTAGGGATTCTTGCCATTTGTGTTATACATCAGTGAATCAGGTTAAAAATCACACAACACCAGGTTATAGTCCAACAGGTATAATTGGAAGCACTCTAGCTTTCGGAGCATCGCTCCTTCATCAGGTGATAGTGGAGGGCTCAATCCTAACACACAGAATTTATAGCAAAAATGTACAGTGTGATGTAACTGAAATTATACACTGAAAAATTGTCTGTTAAGTCCTTTATCTGTTTGAATACCATGATAGTTTCACTTCTTTCATGTGTAAATCACAAAACCCTTTTTTAAAAAGTTGCATTCTCAAGTTAGCTGTTAACAATGGTGATAGCTAGACAATATGTTGAAGGTGTTAGCCCCCTATGTTCTCTGTCTATGCCATGTTTAGATTGATTCTAATCTAAAAAGTGAGATATTGGAGTTTTACATGAATTCATGCAGTTTTTGAGCAAAGTACAATGTAATCCTGCAAGTACAAATTCACCCCACAAAATATATGTGTGCATGTGGGTCTTTGTCTGTCTGTGTGTGTCTGTCTGGGTTGGGGGTTGTGAGTGTGAGAAAGTGAGTGTGTGTGTGTGTGTAGTGAGCGTAGAGTGTCTTAAGTCTGTGTGGGAGTGTGTGTGTCTATGTGCGCGCCTGTGTGTGTGTAGGAGTGTCTGTGTGTGTGTGTATAGTGCAATGGTGGTCACCTGTAATGTGACATGAACCCAAGGTCCCGGTTGAGACCCTCCCTATGGAAAAGTGGTCCAGGACATTTGACCTCGGACCTTTGGGTGACCATCCTCCAAGGCAGTCTTCGGGACAGGCAGCAGCAAAAAGTGGCCGAGCAGAGGCTGATAGCTAAGATTGGTACACATAGGGAGGGTCTCAACCGGGACCTTGGGTTCATGTCACATTACAGGTAACCACCATTGCACTATACACACACACACAGGCATTCCTATACACACAGACGTGCACACAGACACCCACACACCCTTACAGACACACACACTCCCACACTCTACATGCACCCCCTCACAGACCTAAGACACCAACTCTGATCTTGGCCTTCTCACTGGTGATGTAGCCTTCAGCCGTTTAGGTGGAATACTCTAAAACACTCTCCCTGAAGCATTCCATCTTAATTACCTCATATACAACTATCCTTAAAATTGAATTATTTGATAATCATCTTGATCACCCCTTCTTGCAGCATCTTCTTTGCCTCACCGTAGGTCTTCATCTGATACCTTCCCTGTGAAGTACTTTGAGAAGACTTTCTCTGTTAATACTAAATGGATGCAAGTAATGGTGTTATTATTGATGTTGGAAAGATAGGAGATCAAAATAAACACAAATGAGCTTTGTGTGCAAATCAATTCCAATTCCTCAGGACTAAATGTTAACGACAGTAAAACTTGTACTGATAGTTAGCAAGTAACATTTTGTGTGCACAATTTCAAGCACTGACCATTTCCAACAGAGAAAGTCTAATCAGCTATCCTTGAAGTTCAATGGCTTCACCATCACTTAATCCCCCACCATCGGCATCCTGGGAGGGGGCGGGGGGGGGGGGTTCCCATTGTCCACAAACTGAACTGGACTAGCCATATAAGTACTATGTCTACAACACCAAGTTAAGACTGAGTATTCTGTAGCAAGTAATTCAGCTCCTGACTTTCAAGAGTCTATCTACGTCTACAATGCATAAGTCAGGCATGTGATGGAATACTGTCTATTTGCCTAATTGAGGGCAGGCAAGAAAATGGATTCTATCCAAGCCAAAATATCCTGCTTGATTGGCACTTCATCCTCCACATTAAAAATGCATACCTTTTAATGCACAGTATGGCAGGATTAGGATTAGATTAGATTAGATTACTTACAGTGTGGAAGCATGCCCTTTGGCCCAACAAATCCACACCGACCCGCCAAAGCGCAACCCACCCAGACCTATTCCCCTACACTTACCCCTTCACCTAACACTACGGGCAATTTAACTTGGTCAATTCACCTAATCTGCACATTTTTTTTTGGACTGTGGGAGGAAACCCACGCAGACACTGGGAGAACGTGCAAACTCCACACAGAGTCACCTGAGGCAGGAATTGAACCCGGGTCTCTGGCGCTGTGAGGCAGCAGTGCTAACCACTGTGCCACCATGCGGATGTACCATCAAGAAGATGCAGTACACCAGCTCACCTTCTACAACATAATTAAACCTGTGATTTACACTGTGCTTGAGAACAAGGGGCAGCAGATTAATAGGAACACCATCCCTAAGAAGTTGTGCACCATCTTGACTTGGAACTAAATCAATGCTTTTTTGCTGGTGTAATGTCAAAACCCTTGAACTTTTAACAGCACAGTGGGAATATCCACATGATTCAAACTGCATCAGTTCAATGGATAGATCACCACTGCCTTTTCAATGGCAGTTTGGAATAGACAGTAAATGTTGGCTTTGCCAGTGATGTCTGCATCCCTCATATTGAAGTACTATCATGTTCCCCAGCAGCAGCGATGTAATTTTGAATGCTATAAAATTACATATGCTGCATGGTGACTAACAGCTAGCAGAACAATATACTGATGAGGATTTATTTTCCAATTGTCACTATTTTTATACAAACCTACTAATAAGGAGCATGACGTTGCCTCTTCAGTGTGCTCTCCCATTCAATGAGGTCACGGTTGATTTGATGACTTCACATTCTTGCCTAACCCTGATAACCTTGCACTCACTTGCTTATTAAGAATTTATATAACACCTGCTTATGAATATTCAAATTCCAGGCTTTCCAATGCCTTTTGAGGAAGAGAGTTCCAAAGTCTCACGACCCTCTAAGACAACATTTATCCTCATCTCTGTCTTAAAAACTTTTCATGCATGAAGACGCCCATTGTCTTTCTGAATCTCTCACTCGATAATGTATTTTATTTGTTCTGCCAAAAGAATTTTGCATTTTCCTGCATTTATACCAAGTTTGCTAGATCTTTGACCAATCAAATAATCTATCTATATTCCGTTGTAGTTTCCTTATGCCCTCTTTATAACTTATTTTCTGAGCTATTTTTGTGACATCAGCAAATGAGCAACATTCAGTCCATTCATTTATATGAGTTGTAAGAAGTTGAGGCCTTGGCACTCATCTCTGTGGTATATCACTTGCTACATCTTGCCAACCAGAAAATAACTATGCTTACTCTGTTTCCTGTTAACTATCCAAACTTCTATCCGTGCTAATATGTTACCCCCTATACTATGAGCACTTATTTTCCCAAATAACCTTTAATGTGGCAATTATCAAGTTCGTTCTGGAAATATAAGTACAATACATCTACCGGTTTCCCTTTATCTGCAGCACAAAAAAAACCCTCAAAAAATTGTTTATGCATAATTTTGGTGACCAGAACTATACACAATTCCATATATGGACTAACCACTGTTTTAGACAGTTGCTGCTTTACATCCCTGCTTTTGTAATCTATAACTCGCCAAAGAAAAGAAAGCATTTCACACGCTTTTTCATATTCTCTATCTTTTCTGCAACCTTCAAGGATCTGAGTGGCATACGTTCCAATGTCTCTTAGTTCCTGTGTCCTACTCAATATGCTCCTATTTATTGGGTATGCATGGGTTTATTTGCTCTCCTCAAATGAATTTAATTTTGAACAGATTATTCTATTTAGAGTTATAGATATGTACAGCACAGAAACAGACTCTTCAGTCCAGCTTGTCCATGCCGACCAGATATCCCAAATAGATCTAGTCCCATTTGCCAGCATTTGGCCCATATCCCTCTAAAACATTCCCTTCCATATACCAATTGCCTTTTAAATATTGTAATTGTACTAGCCTCCACCACTTCCACTGGCAGCTCATTCCATACGCGCACCACCCTCTAGTTTTGGCCTCCTCCACCCTGGGGAAAAGACCTTATCTATTCACCCATTCATACCCCTCACGATTTTATAAAATGCTATGAGGTTACCAACGTTCTTTCTATAGTGGAGAGACCACAATCGCGTGCAGTATTCTAAAAGTGGCCTAACCAATGTCCCGGACAGTCATAACATGACCTCCCACCTCCTATACTCAATGCACTGACCAATAAAGCCAAGCATACCAAATGTTGTCTTCACTGTCCTATCTACCTGTGACTTCTCTTTCAGGGTCTCTTTTTTTCAGCAACTCTCCCCAGGACCTTATCATAAAGTGTATAAGTTCTGCCCTGATTTGCCTCTCCAAAATGCTGCACCTCACATTTATCTAAATTAAACTCCATCTGTCACTCCTTAACCCATTTGCTCATATGATCAAGACCCTATTGTCTCTGAGATAATCTCTTTTGCAGGCCATTACACCTCCAACTTTGGTGTCATCTGCAAACTTACTAACCATACCTCCTATGTTCACATCTAAATCCTTTATATGAATGATAAAAAGCAGTAGACCTAGCATCACACCTTGTGGCACACCACTGGTCACAAGGCCTCTAGTCTGAAAAGCAACCCTCCACCACTACCCTCTATCTTCTACCTTTGAGCTAGTTCTGTATCCGAATAAGTAGGTAAAATAGAAATATAGAAGATAGGAGCAGGCTGAGGCCATTCAACCCTTCGAGCTTGCTCTGCTATTCATCACCACCGTGTCTGATCATCTAACTCAATAGTCTAACTCTGCTTTCTCCCCATAACCTTTGATCTTTTTTGCCCCAAACGCTATGTCTAGCCACCCCTTGAATACATTCAATGTTTTGGCATCAACTACTTCCTGTGGCAATGAATTCCACAGACCCACCACTTTTTGGGCGAAGAAATGTCTCCTCATCTCTGGCCTAAATGATCCACCCTGAATCCTCAGACTGTGACCCCTAGTTCTGGACGCACCCACCAACGGGTACATCTTCCCTGCATCTACCCTGTCTAGTCCTGTTAGAATTTTATAAGTCTCTATGAGATTCCCCCCTCACTTGTCTGAACTCCAGTGAAAACAATCCTAACCCAGTCAATCTCTCCACATACATCAGTCCTGCCATACCCAAATCAGTCTGGTCAACCTCGACTGCACTCCCTCGAAAGTAAGAACATCCTTCCTCAGAAAAGGAGACAAAAACTGCGCACAATATTCTAGTTGTTGCCTCACCAAGGGCCTGTATAACTGCAACAACACATCCCTGTTCCTGTACTCGCAACCTTTCGCAATGAAGGCCAACACACCATTTGCCTTCTTTACTACCTGGTACTCCTGAATACCTACCTTCAGTAACTGGTGCACAGAGACACACAGATCCTGCTGCACACTCCCTTCTCCCAATTTACAGCCATTCAGGTCGTAATCTGCCTCCTTGTTTTTGCTTCTAAGGTGAATAACCTTGCACTTATCCAAATTATACTGCATCTGCCATTGATTTTCTCACTGATCCAATCTGTCCAGATCATGCTGAAGCATCTCAGCATCCTCATAACAGTTCACCCTCCCACCCAACTTGGTATTACCTGCAAACTTTGAGATGTTATATTTTGTTCCCTCATCCAAATCATTAATATATATTGTGAATAGTTGCGGTCCCAGCACTGATCCCTGTGGCACCCCACTAGTTACTGCCTGCCATTTTGAAAAGGACTCATTAATTCCTATTCTTTGTTTCCTCTCTGCCAACTAGTTTTCTGTCCATCTCAATACACCTCCCTCTATTCCATGAGATCTAACCTTGCAAACCAGTCTACCATGAGGAACCTTGTTGAAAGCATTACTGAATTCTATATAGATCTTGTTTACCACTCTGCCTTCATTAATCCTCTTTGTTACTTCTTCAAAAAACTCAATCCAATTCGTGAGACAATATCCCAAATCAGTCCTGTCCCTCAGGATTCCCTCCAACAACTTGCCCATCACCGATATCAGGCTTACCAGTCTATACTGGCTTGTCCTTACCACCTTTCTTAAATAGTGGCACCATGTTCGCCAACCTCCAGTCTTATGGCACTTCACCTGTGGCTATCGATGATCCAAATATCTTAGCAAGGGGCCCAGCAATCACTTCCCTAGCTTCCCACAGATTTCTACCCCTGACCAGAGGTAGATCCCGGAGATTTATCCACCTTTATGCATTTTAAGATGTCCAGCACCACCACCTTTGTAGTATGGATATTTTTCAAGATTTCTGAAATAGTTTGTTCGAAAATCTGTGCTGTTTTATACAGATAGCAGTGTGCTCCATCTGTCCTTGGCTGCGTCCCTACGTTCATGGTGGACAGCTTGGATTGGATGTCATGCCTGTTTATGCATTTGTGAAATACTGAGCTGGGAAATTCCTCTGACACACATTCCCTTCAGCATTTCCTGTTTCCTTACAGCCAGTATCCTCATTCACAGATGGATCGATTCCTTATACATTGAAATCAGAAAATGCACAGACTTTTTCATGCAATTTGCTGGTTGGAACCACTGCCCACAAGTTACAACCTGTTAGGTTGAAGGATCCAACTTCCTAAAGTTGGTGAAGGGGCCATGAAATGTTTACCTATATCCACATCTAGAAGCGGACTCAACATTTTTATGAAGATTTTTATTTTCTTGTAGTCAGCAGGACGATTACCCCCATTCCTATCGCATAACAAATATCATAGTCCACTGATAGGTATATTTTTGCCATTCAGTTGCTCCTTAGCAGAGACCAGGGATCTGGCCCCAGACCATGAATAGCCCAGCTAGAATGTTCCTAGGATCAGGGTGGGAGGGGCAGAGATATGCTGTTCAAAGGTGAGTGACAGATCCCAGCCTTTCTCTTGGGAAAAGAGAAACATTAACAGCCCTATGTAGACATTCATCAGTGCACTATTTTTAATTAACTGGTTTCTGTTGGGGTGAAATTTCTGAGTGCTATTTTAAGTTAATTGTGCGATAGTGCAAAGATTTTCAATTATTTAATGTTTAAGGACATGCATTGAGGTCCATGTACTTTCTTTATCCCCGTTTTTAGATGGTTATTTCAGCGATTCCATGAGCCAGGCCTCATGCTCTGGAATAGATGATGAGTTTGCCAAGAAGAATGGCTGTCATGTGATTGGGCATATTGATGACTACAATGCACTTCAACAGCAGATCATGGAGGGCAGAATATTGGTTCAGAGAATGGAGTCTATTGTCCAATCCTGTGTTAATGCTGCTTTTCTAGAAATTAATGGATCTAAGGTAAGAACAGGAAGACGTTAACTTGCTTATCACATTATTGCTAAATGCATTGGACAATTAAAGCTATCATAGAATCCCTACAGTGTGGAAGCAAGTCATTTGGCCCATCGAGTCCACATCGACCCTCTCAACATCCCACCCAGAAGTTGGAGGTGTAGTGGAAAGCGAAGAAGGTTACCTTAGATTACAACAGGATCTTGATCAGATGGACCAGTGGGCTGAGAAGTGGCAGATGGAGTTTAATTTAGATAAATGTGAGATGCTGCATTTTGGAAAAGCAAATCTTAGCAGGACTGTCACACTTAATAGTAAGTCCTAGGGAGTGTTGCTGAACAAAGAGACCTTGGAGTGGAGGTTCATAGCTCCTTGAAAGTGGAGTTGCAGGTAGGTAGGATGGTGAAGAAGGCATTTGGTATGCTTTCCTTTATTGGTCAGAGCATTGAGTACAGGAGTTGGGAGGTCTTGTTGCTGCTGTACAGGACATTGGTTAGGCCACTGTTGGAATATTCTGTGCAATTCTGATCTCCTTCCTATTGGAAAGATGTTGTGAAACTTGAAAAGGTTCAGAAAAGATTTACAAGGATGTTGCCAGGGTTGGAGGATTTGAGCGAGAGGAAGAGGTTGAATAGGCTGGGGCTGTTTTCCCTGGAGCGTCGGAGGCTGAGGAGTTACCTTATAGAGGTTTATAAAATCCTGAGGGACATGGATAGGATAAATAGACAAAGTCTTTTCTCTGGGATAGGGGTGTCCAGAACTAAAGGGCATAGATTTAGATTGAGAGGGGAAAGATATAAAAGAGACCTAAGGGGCAATTTTTTCACTGAGGGTGGTATGTGTATGGAATGAGCTACCAGAGGAAGTGGTGGAGTCTAGTACAATTGCAACATTTAAAAATGATCTGGATGGGTATATGAATAGGAAGGGTTTGGGGGGCTGTGGGCCAGGTGCTGGCAGGTGGGACTAGATTGGGTTGGGATATCTGATTGGCATGAACAAGATGGACCGAAGGGTCTGGTTCTGTGCTGTGCATCTCTATGACTCTAAGTTCAGATAAAACAGCTGTTGCTGTGTGAAATAACTCCACCCAAGGCCAGTATCCTGTCACCAAATATTTTTTTATTTAAATGTGCATAGTACATAACACTGACCAAGCTACCTTAGAATTGGCTCCTCGAATGAACAGAATCCCTGACACTGTTTATATATGTCAGCCAGGACTCTCTGATCAGACCAGATTAACAGCCCCAATCAGGGAACACATATTCTGTCAGGTCTTCCTGGCTGACCTCATTCCAATTAATACATTGTGTCAGTTCATCCTTTCAAATAGATACTGGATAAATATATATTGTTGGGAATGGAATTGTTGTTATAAGAATAGGTAAAGATCAAGTTGATCAGATATTTTACACAATATTGTGCTTTTGTGCTCCTGGAGTCAAAAGTAGGAATATCAAACTTGTGCCTTCATATAACTTAGTGTATCAACTGGTACATTTATCTATTGAAATGTTAATGTTTCATAACATTTTATGAGGAAGGGGTGCATAATATAGTTTTAGTCTGAGTACATTGGGAGAGATGTATAGGGCTAAGGACTGGCACTCATTAAGGTTATCCTTCTTATCTGATGGGCAGGATTTGGATCATCAGACTGTAAAGCAACTGTTCTCCAATACTAACACTTTGCGCCAGATCCTGGATGAAACTTGCTCCTTACTGAAGATGTTCTGGAGAGCTGCTTTACCACATTCAGATGGTGCTATGCAGAACAACCAAAAGGTATAAAATATTTGTGTCTACTGATGGTGGGCAGGCAGGACTGTGGAGTTAACGCTACAATCAGATCAGCCATGGAAGAACAGGCTTGTGTAATCAGTCACCTACCCCTGTTTCTTAAAATGTTATACTCAGGCATAACCCAATACAAATGATGCACAACAGAACATGTTATTGTAAGATTGGTTTATTCCCCAAACACTTAGAAGGCACATTTTTAAAGATGGACTCCATCCTTCTTTTAAATCAGATTAGATATGCTACACATTTTCCATGATCTTGTCACTATAAGACTAGCACGTATGGGAACTTGCTGTGTGCAAATGTCTGCCATATTCCATGCATCATTGTTTTATTGGTTGTAAAGTGCAATGGAACATCTCCCGATGAAGACAAAAGCAATCTTAATGCAAGACTAGTAGCTTTCTTGCTAGCAGTAGCATCCAGTTAGAAGTACAATTAGCATTGCAATATATGGTATCTCATGGCATTATTGTAAACATCATGGTTTAAGTTCAGTTGCTGTGATTATTTACAGGAGCAGTCAATGAAGGAAGAGATATGCAGGCTGAGAAATAAGATAACAGAACAGGAAAGCCTGCTGCAGAATGCAATCAGTCGGCTGAAGGCTACAAATCAAGTGAAGGAAGGAATGGAGCAGTTCATTGTCAATCAGCGTATGTAAAAACAATACTTAAAATTGCCTTACTGTATGTGGATATACAACAGAAAAGCAAATTTATTTGACAAATTGGATTCTCTTATTCCCTTTAACATGTCAAAATGCCATTTTTACACAAATGGAAAGTGACCATAAGCTCTCCCAAACCTTAGGTTAATGCCCAAGGGGATCTTTTTGTGAATCTGAGTCCTTGGGCATAATCTTGTTTAGGTAGTGAGGACCCATCTGCCAGCTGGAGAAATAGAGGGACCAGGGCTGTGTGTTCATGGAGAGGCCCACCAAACCACAACAGGCCTCCTCATAGAAGGATGACCCCAAGGGCAGAGATATTGCCTGGTCATGGTCAACCATTCTGCAGGTGAAGCATTGGCTGCTTTCAGAAGGACATTCTTTTTCACACGTAGATAATCTTCCAGGGGGGCGGGGGTCATGGCAAGGAGAAGGGGCACCAGTAGCAATTGTAGAGAGATGGATACCAGTAACACAATGCCTCACTCCACTCCAATTTCTAACGTCCATTTTCTCAATCATGAACCTAGTGTCATTGATCCAGGGATCCATATATCAAGTGTCTCAGGTGCTGTGTACACCATATGGCAATAGGTCTGCCAGGAGCAGCAGTGATATGAGGCCATTAACTAGCACTTAAGGACCACAACTGGAATGTAGCAGCTTCCACAAACCCCATTATTCTGCCTATAGCAATACTCTTCCTATCTTGCCTCCAAAGCACAGGATTGTGAACCTTTTGTTTAGGAAATGTGCCAAGTTTACTGTCATGTCATAAGGCTGCACAATTGAGAACAGTAACTTTTATTTCCCAAAATGGTTGGATTTGAATAAGATGGGAAGTTAAACATTTAAAGTCTGAAGAAGGAACCCAATCTGCCTTCCATTTGGCTCTGTATAATTTTAAGATGTGGAATGTCTTGCAGGTAACCAATCCACAATGAAGAAGCATTATTTGGTAAACCCTTTGTAAAACTGCAAGCATGTAGCCTTCTTAAAGTTTTTCTGTTTATAACCCTTGTTGATTGGATTTCCCAGGCCTGAGGTGAATAGAGCCGTGTCCATCAGGTAGATCTGTCTCTGGGTCAGGAGGTGCAGAAATGTGCCCTCAGTATCCAACAAGCTAGTCTACAAACACACTTCTATCCCCATAATGTCACCCTGACATTGCTTCCTCCTACCTGGCAACACCACCAATTCTTGTCCAATGATCACACCTGACGGCCTTAACAATGTACTGTACAATCTTTAATTTAACATTGACAGACATTATCCTTGAGCATGGTTTTTTTTCTGAAATTTTTTACCTGGGCTGCGAAGTCTATCTGGCTGGTTTCTGGTGTGGAACTTGTATAAGAAAATCTCATTCCTGCTGTGGATTTAAAATTTCATAGTCTTCATGTTTTCCAAACCATAACTCTTCCCAAAAACTCAATGTGGTGCTAACTAGGACCTCTGATTCTTCAGTAACTCTCTATTTCAGTGACCCAACACATTTGAGTTCAAAAATGTAATACTGATTTAATCCCATGGCAGGAAATTCATTCAAAGAAATTATTGCCGGTTTACCCACGAGTCTATCAGGTGAGAAGAGCAGAGTCCAATTTACATAGACCAAAGCTGCTGGATTTAATAAACCACTGAAATGGCTGCTTCTCTGCCTAATAAAATCCAGGCCCCATGGTAGATAGACCAATTTAGTTTTCCACTCCTTTTACTACTAACAAACTCACCTTACCCTTGATTATGGAGTTAACAAAAGCATTCATGATTCTTGTTCCCATCACTGAACAGAAACTCCTGTTGGAATGGTGCATGGTAGGTGACCACAACAAGACATTCCTTTTTTTATTCCTCATTTTCTAAGTGTTTTTGTAGCCTATTAACGTCCAAGATTTAGATAAAACATAAGACGACCAGTAACTCACATGAGATATTGGAGGGAGGAAGGTTCCAGCTATGTATAGAACTTGCTGAATTACCAACTTAGAAGAGCAATTCATGGGGGAAAACCAGAGGGAAATTGTTTCTGCAATTAACTACTATTAGCAGTTGTTGGGTTTATTTTCTAGTGATCAGAATCTGCTAACAGCTGCAATTCTTCTTTCAGTAACAAGAACACATGATGTTTTGAAGAAGGCAAGGAGTAATTTGGAGGTAAGCTTCCACTTGACTTGAGTTAATTGGAGTAACTTATAAAAAGGTCTTAAAAATATGTACCTTTCTTCCTACATTGTCAATGTAAGTAATTAGAACAACACCCTCTTATTAAATAATCTGTCAATTAAATGTAATTGCAGAGGATTTCATGGTAATTTAGCCACAAATGCAATATCTTTTGAGGCATTCCTCATTTTTAGTCCCATTCCCATTTCCCATGGTCTTTGCCATAAGGAGTAACACTACTCCTTATGTGTTTCAGCTAGATTCATCATCTTGTCACAGAACTGCACCTACCCCAAAGTCACTTGCATAAATTGACAATCTAACAAGGTTTGGTGAAATTTGGTGCAGCCAGCACTGGATCATTGATGAACATAGCTTTCAACTTCTCAATAAGATGCCTGGCACTCCACTCACCAGACTGATTTGATCCAATTGAAGGCCAAGATAGTCAGTGGAACAGCTGTTGTGCTGAAATTTGTGAATTGGCAAAGTTTCATCACAAACTCAGCAGTTTGTAATTTCCTAAAAAAAATTCTAATTATTCCAAGTGGCACTCCCAAGTGTCGCTGTATATCAATACATGAACTACACAATTCAAATACTACCACTTGGTTCAGTCTCTAGAAAGTTGCTGGGGCATTGCCTCAGTTACTGCATTCACTTCTCTGCAGTTATGCAACATCTGGTTGAACCATCATTAGGCAGCAACTTAACCATGCTGTGTGTGTGGTGGTGGTGGTGGGTGGGGGGGGGGGGGGGCGCGGCACGGCGCAGTGGAGGCTCTCCTACTGCTTTAAATGGGTTCAATCAAATGGTTTTCTAATTTGGTTTCACGTGAGTTTATTATTGTCACATGTATTAAGATACAGTGAAAAGTCTTGTTTTGCATGCTATCCAGGCAAATAATGCCAAACACAAGTACATGATGATAACAAAACAGAATGCAGAATCACAGCTACAGGGAAACATCAACTCTAATTTATCAGAGCTCTGTTCAAACATCGCTAATAGCAGGGATATGTAATGTGGACTGGAGTTGTGTTTTCACCTGGTGTCTCAGTGGTTAGCACTGTTGCTTCACAGCACCAGGAACCCGGGTTTCCTGCCTCGGGTGACACTGTGTGGAATTTGCACATTGTCCCCGTGTCTGCGTGGGTTTCCTCCGGGTACTCCAGTTTCCTCCCATAGTCCAAATATATGCAGGTTAGGTAAATTGGCCATACTAAATTGCCCATAGTGTTAGGTGCAGGGTTAATATAGGTTAGGGGAATGGGTCTGGGTGGGTTACTCTTCAGAGGGTCAATCTGGACTTGTTAGGCCAAATGGCCTGTTTCCACACTGTCGGTAATCTAATCTTTTCCTGCTGGTAATGCTATGATTAGCTTGCTTGTATTTTGGTGGCTTATAAGCAGAGTAGGGTAGGTTAGCTCAGTTGGCTTGATAGCCTATTTGGTGATGGCAACAGCATGGGTTCAGTTTGTACATCAGCTGAAGTTACCATGAAGGCTCTCCTTCTCAACCTGTCCCTTGCTGAGGTTAGTGACCTTCAGGTTAAATCACCACCAGTCACCTTTCCCTAATGAGAGAGTCTGTAAGACCATCAGCAACTTTATAAGTAGGAACACATATCCAAACAGATCATGTTCACAACTGCTCAGTTTGCCAGGAAGATTCAGGATAAAGTAAAGCTAATTTGTTTTCCCCTTTGCTCACTATTCATTATTCCCTGATTAAACAAAAATGGAAGACTTCCAACTAGCCCATTAACTATCTACTCAGAGGCAATAATAAAGGCCAGCAGATATTTGACTTACTTTGTGGTCCATTCTGGTTTTTTTCTCTTTCCAAAAATAAACATCTAAAATTTGCTTTTGATAGCAAACCAGAATAATTGAGTCCTATTCTTTTATATGAGCCAACTACAAAGTATTTAGTAGAGTGCGAGTTTATCTCAGGAAAACACAATTTGTACATTTTGCAGCAGATGATACTTTGATATGGATAACAAAAAACCTCTACATGCTGTTTATATTTCATTTTTGTCCAAGGGGCCTAATAAAAAAGAAAGGGCAAAAGGACTCAATTAAGGGATAGTTAATTCTATACTATTCATTTTACAAAAAAAACTGGTGTTCAATAAACCATTATTGCATATATGTGAAGAAACAATTTCAGTAAAATCTCATTGCAATGAAGTTTCAGATTTCCTATCTAGAACCTGTTGTTTCTCCTTTCTGACATTTTCTTCCCTGTGTGCCCTTTGTTTTTTTTGTGAGTCTGTTCAGGTGAATGATTGCACAATTGCTGGTGTAAAACCCTCCCTGAATGACGACAAAGGTTGGTAATGATGTATCTGTATGAGCATGTGTCACAAAAAGCCAGACTGATCTGGCTCTTCACTGATTGTTAACACTGCTATACGTAAAACCATTGCATGAGTCTGTCATTGTAATTTCTGTCATTATCTCGTTTACATCTAACAATTCTGTCCTCAAGCATTCACAAAAAGTGATTAATATTAAAGTAAAACCTCATTGACATCTGCAAGTATTTTATCCAGACGTGAACTGTACATAAAAATTCAGACACGTTACCAGTGGTTACACTTCGAATTAAGTAGTTGTTAAAAGTCACCAAAGCCTAAATTCTTTACTTCAAGCAAAGAAATGAATATACAAAATGGTGAGACTACAGAAATATTAATGCTTACTATATCCATTTTACAAAGCAATCAAATGCAACATCCTACCTAATGCTGATTCATGAAATTAGGAAGTGGGACAAGTAGTGGGAAGAGTGTTTCACTACTGTTTTCACTAACGTAACAGCAACCAGGTGTTCCTGACTTGCAACTGTGACTCTGATCTTCCAGAGGTTATGAGAATAGCGAAGTTCCTCTCTGAGCGTATTTTTGAACCATCATGGACGTGGGGTAGAAAATACTTCGTTTCATACAAAATTACAAATAAAACAAAGTAATGAATGGTCGTTTTCAGAAGTTCATTATGCAGGTTCCCCAGGATCACTGTTTTTCTTTATGTAGTCTTGGGTATCTGGGCAAATTGCAGATGGCAACAAAACTTGGAAGTGTTCTGACTTTTGCGGTACGGTGGTGAATTTCAAGAGGACGAAGACAGGCTGGTGGAATGGTCAGACATGTGGTTGAGAAGTCTGAAATAATTCATTTTGGTAGGAAGAGGCTTTAAGGGGTAAGATTTGAAAATGCGTAGAGAGAGATCGAGGGATACATTTGAACAAATTAACAAAGATTGTAGGGCAGGTTGAGAAGGCAATGGTGCATATGGCATCCTGAATTTGAAAGTATGGATAGGGTACAAAACGGAGTGTGATGAGCCTTAATCTGGAAGCGTTACAATAAGGAAAACTTGTTGATTGCACAGAAATTGTAACTTTTTAAACATATTTGTAAAGGACTTTTAAGAGTTTTTATCAATTAGAAGTTTTTTTAAAGAAGAACTGGTACTAGCAACCTTTGTCCTGAGAGAAGGATAAACATAGGATGGAAAATTCACATATTAAATAACAAAGAGACTGCAGCAGGGAAGATCAGAGAGGCTAGTGTGTGATAGTTAAAGATTTTTCAGGGTAAGAGCAGAATTGTGAAATGGACTGTTCTGCTACTTTGCTTCAAGATTTGCCAGTCTGTTTAACAAGGTTTATTAAAGAATACAGCTAGTCTCTGGGGAACCTGTAGCCTTGTGCCAACAAGACATTTGTAAACCCAAGTGTATAGGAGTATGGTGTTTAGTTGTCAACTGTCTTTATGGATCTTGAAAGGAATGAAGCTGCTATTTCAGATTAGTCAAAGCCCAAATTCATAAATGAGTGGAGATCAAGCATACGAGAGGCAAAGTTGGAAATTGGTGTCACAGTTGTATGGGAAGTGAAAGGAATGGTTGTTACCTCATAATTCTTGCTCGATCAGTGTTTTTTAAAAGAAGTTACTTATATTTACTGAGATCATAACAATAATTTCTTCATTGAGGATTGTTTAGTTAAGAATTCCCCCATGGGGCTTGTATCACAAGGATGTTTTGGTAAACCTATGAGAAACAGTGGATCAGTTTGGAGTAATGTGTCTCATACCAGGTACTACTGATGGGACTGTTGAATAAGAGGAAATTTGATAGCAGTGCTTGAAACCATCCCCATGGACAGGTTCAAGAACGTGGGGACACCAATTTAAGGTGGTTGGTAAAAGAAGCAATAGGAGGGAAAAACCTTTTTACACGTGAATTGTTAACATATAGCCTGAGAGTATGGTGTAAGAAGATTCAACCTTGGCTTTCAAAAGGGACTTGAATAGTTATTAGATAAATTAATACATTTCAGGGCCTCAGTTGCTGTTGGAGAGTTCCAGCATGAATGTAGTGGGTCAAATAACCTCTTTCAATTCAACAGCCATTCTATAACAGTAAATAAGGGAAGTATTTTTGCTGAACATGAAATGGTTAGTAATCGTGACAGCAACCTTTGCAGCAACAATTTAAATTCTTAACTGGAAACTTTTTTAAGGAGTCTGCATTAACCCCTTACTGTAATATAATTATAGATTGGCAATTCAGGATATATGAAATTGAGTAGGGCAGTGTCTCTAACTGTTATGCTTTTTATATAAATGATGTTTAGTTATTTTTACTGTTCGTTAAAAACATACTAGGCTATTTTCCTTTATTGCATTCAGTTGTACTCTACAAACTTAGAATTTACACAGTTTTTCTAATGAAATGACTGGACTAGTAGATTCATAAGTTTTGTACCGGTGCACAATCCTTTAACCAAAATGCTCGGAACTGGCTGGTTTTTGGAGTCCAGAATTTTCCGAATTTCAGAATAAGTGACAGTTTGATGGTGAAATTTTTTAAAAATCTTAACAGAGGAGCACACACATTAAGTAAAACAAGGCCTTGAAACAGAATCAAGGCCTGCTGGTGCTGGGCCACACACCCCACGTCGCATCTGAGTCATATGCATCAAGTGGGTGTTGACTTGGGTTAACTGTTTGCACGCTAAACAATCTTGTTAATAAGAAAAAAAACTTTAAAAACCTTTGGACTTTGGAGCCTTTTGGATAAAGGATTGTCTACCTGTCTGATATAATCTCTCACAGTACCAACACCACAAAAGTTTTCATTTTGGAAACACTTGTATGTCATTTACATGCTTGGCATATCTATTTTATATTATTGCATTTGTGTTTTACCTGGCCATCCATGTTGATGATAGCACTATCTTCCTTCCCAGCAGAAATCTCAAAGCTTGGTTACAGCTGTTCCAGAAGCTGGAACTTCATGAATTCTACTTATCCAGAAGCTGAAGCAAGAAGTCTGGGACAAAGTTCACTGTCTGGGAAGGGTGGAAGATATGGCCACAAGATAGTTTAAGTAGAAAACTTAAGCAGCCACCATTTTATTGGTTTGTTTTCTCGTTCGAAAGACAACACAATATTAGAATCTTATCCAACAAAAATAATTTAGTCCCACAACATTTGAAAACAAAAGTAAATTGCATCCTTTGTGTTTCCAGAAAGAACTAAGCTACATAGTTTGAACCTAACAGTGACTTCCTTCTGATTCTACATAAAAAAAAATGTTTAACTTTCTATTTCAAATTTTTACCTAAACAGAAAAGTTATTGGTGAAAGGATCTTGGTATCTTGTGCCCCCACAAAGGCTATGAGGCTTACAGCCTAATTTAAAATGCAATCTTAAAGGTATTGAGAAATTTAAAAAGAAATGTATTTCAGAAGTCTCAAAATCTACTGAAAATTCTGGTCAAGAGTTATTTGTAGTAATATATATATTACTACAAATATGTTTATTGTGGAGACAAAGAATGTACATCAAGAAACATTGAGCCTAATGGTAGCTTTGGTAAATATTGTCCTGATTTGAGTTTGTGCAATTTAAAGCAGAAAAGTCTAATTTGGTAGTGACTGGAAATATACCTCCCAATATTTGCTGCTAAGTGGAATGCTCACTGAGTAATCATTAAACAAAAAGTATGTGCAATAAGTTTGCCTTTGAGGCCAACTGCTGCAATGTGAGCTTTATCAAGCACTGGAATAAGACAAAACAAATTTAAAAACCTTTAACAATATCTTGCATTGTAAATTTTACTTTACAGCTTTGATTTAATAATGTTGTATAGTGGTTGAGAGTACGGTACAAAGTTAAGACAAGGCTGGATGACATTGTATTTTCTGCTGTAGATTATTAGAAATAGAGAATTTAGCACTGGTATTGTTTTTGCCTGCACTGTATATACAGCATGGTGCACATATAAGGTCAATATGTATGCTTGGGTATCTAATACACAAACAAAAGAATGGGCTTGTAAGAATTAAGGCAATTCAATATATATAGAAAACAGATGTGTATGAAAGGTCATTCTGTGTAATATACACAATACATCTGTATACACACAAGGATTTTTGGGCTAGTTGGCTTTATAATTCAAGACCCAGAACTTCTGTTCTTTAAACAGTTGGACACCAGACACTAAGTGATTATTGGCAACTTCCTAGTGTTTGGAGTACACAATGACAATGTTCCCAATTCTGAGACACAATGGGGTTTTCCTGCATTGGAAGTTTGACCCAGACCCAAAAGTCCTGGGATGGTAAGTACTGTTGGTAATGTTTGCCCAATCTGGGTCAGAAAATAGGAATTTTGGTCCAGATTAGACAATTTGGGTCATTATGTAATATAAGGTGCCATTTTTCTAATTACTGAAAAAGTTCTGCAGCTTGAGAATTTTCCCCATGTGGCTCTATAGTTGAAAATTATGGTTTCAATGGATCATAATTATTAAAACTGTTAATCTGGTTTTCATGGAGAAAAGATGACTTTTCAGTATTCAGAATTTGTTTGGGGTGCCAAAGCATGTGTTTGTGATTTGTTTTGCATGGTCATTGTATATTTAATGACTTTATTTAAAGCCAGGGATCAAGAAAGACTGGGGTTGGTTGTCAGGAAACTCAAGAAAAACAAAATATTTTCCATGATCTAAACAAATGATGATTGATCACTGATGTTTGTTAATAATTCAGGGTTCCTGTACACAGTCTATTTTGCAACAGGCATCTCCTATGGCACCACTGTATAAAGCGTATATACTGATCATTATGTAGTGTCTTTCAGGTTGTATATATTTTCCCAGTGTATATACATTCATTTGTATAATGGATTGTAGCAGTGTATGTATGACACAATTCTGGGAAATAAAGTTGTGTTTTTCCTGGATTGTTTTGCGAAAGCCATTCTGTGAAAACCTAAAGAGGTGTGGTTAATGTATTAAACAAGTTTGTTTTCTTCTCATGGTCCAAATAATAGACATTAAATGCTCAGTGCCTGTTGACTCCTTACTCCTCTGTTTAAGTTCATTTGGTTGTATTCAAACTAATGCTCATTTAGCTTCTTAGATGAGAATTGCAGCAACCAAGACCATTTAAAAAAAAAATGGTGGTGCTGAAAGGAGAACGATCCTTGAAAAACTGTTTCATATATAAAGCTATCTCCTACTTGAACCTTGGTTCAAGTATCTGAAGTAACCACTGTCTGCAACTTAGCGTCATAGCATGGAAACAGATCCTTTGGTCCATCTTGTCCATACCGACTAGATATCCTATCATAATCTAATCGCATTTGCCAGTACTTGGCCCATATCCCTCTAAACCCTTCCTATTCATATACCCATCCAGATGTCTTTTAAATGTTGCAATTGTACTAGCCTTCACCACTTCTTCTGGCAGCTCATTCCATACACACACCATCCTTTGTATGAAAAGTTGCCCCTAGATCCCTTTTATATCTTTGCCCTCACCCTAAACCTATGCCTTCTAATTCTGGACTCCCCACCCCAGGGAAAAGACCTTGTCTATCCATCCTATCCATGCCCTTCATTATAAACCCCTCCGACGCTCCAGGAAAAACAGCCCAGCATCTTTAACCTCTCTCTATAGCTCAAATCCTAAATCTTTTCAGAATCCTTTCACGTTTTGCAACATCCTTCCGATAGGAAGGAGACCAGAACTGTACACAATATTCCAAAAGTGGCCTAACCAATGTCCTGTACAGCTGCAACATGACCCCCCCCAACTCCTATACTCAATGCTCTAACCAATAAAGGAAAGTATACCAAACACCATGTTCACTATCCTATCTACCGGTGACTCCACTTTCAAGGAACTATGAACCTGCACTCCGAAGTCACTTTGTTCAGCAATACTCCCTAGGAGCTTACCATTTTGTGTATAAGTGTATCCTAAGATTTGCTTTTCCAAAATACAGCACCTCGCATTTATCTAAATTAAACTCCATCTGCCACTCCTTAGCCCATCGGCCCATCTGATCAAGGTCCCATTGTACTCTGAGGTAACCTTCTTCACTATCTACCATACCTCCAATTTTGCTGTCACGTGCAAACTTACTAACTGTACCTTCTATGTTCACATCCAAATCAATTATATAAATGACAGAAAGCAGTGGACCCAGCACCGATCCTTGTGGTAGACCACTGGTCACAGGCCTCCAGTCTGAAATGCAACCTCCCACCACCACTTTTCTACCTTTGAGCCAGTTCTGTAGCCAAATAGCTAGTTCTCCCCATATTCCATGAGATCTAACCTTGCTAATGAGTCACCCTTCAGGAACCTTCTCAAATGCCTTACTGAAGTCCATATAGATCACATCCACCACGCTGCCCTCATCAATCCTCTGAGTTTTTTTGAAGAAATAACAAAATCATGTTTGTGAGACGTGATTTCCCATGCACAAAGCTATACTGACTATCCCTTACCGTTCCAAATACCGTTCCAAATTCCCTCCTACTGCTTGCCGACCACCGATATTAGTTTCACTGGTCTATAGTTCCCTGGCTTTTCCTTACCTTATTTTTCTTAAATAGTGGCACCACGTTAGCCAACCTCCAGTCTTCCGGCACCTCACCTGTGGTTTTCAGTGATCCCAAATATCTCAGCAAGAGACTCAATAATCACTTCCCTAGCTTCCCATTGAGTACACCTGAACAGGTCCAGGGATTTATCCACTTTTGTGCATTTCAAGACATCCAGCACCACCTCTTCTGTAATAGAGACATTTTTCAAAGATGTCACCATCTACTTCCCCACATTCTATATCATCCATGTCTTTCTCCACAGTAAACACTGATGCAAATTTAAAAAAAAAAAATTATATTTCTCCTTGGACTTTTGAAAGATGCATTTAAATAATATTTCATTGCAAAAATTTACAAAGAAAGTAAAAGCACTACATTCTTGAATACAGGTGTGGTAACTAACACTAATGCTAAACAAGAAAACAACTGATCCAAGTGGTTTTAATTTCTAACATATATCAAGTTCACCTTATCTTCAATGTCTGTGATAAGAAAATGCATCATCTTTGTAGGTGTGTGTGAACTGTGAATATATTACACAACAAAATTGGGGCTTATGGTTAAGAAAGCACCAGCCATTATGTAATAAGCTGATTTTATTTTTGTTACAACCTTATATAGTATACACATCAATTTATACAGGAAGTGCACTCCAGTATCTGTAAAGACAAATATTCATGCTATTCCACACACAAATCTAGACCACTTTGTGCTCCAACAAAAATCTGTACAGGAAACATACTTGCTATTCAATCACAAAGGAGTGCAAAGAATCAACAATATAAGGCTTTGAAATTCTTCAAACAATTTGTACTGCCCTCAGAACACTGGATCATTTGGTACAACTCAAATGTCATGTTTCCCATTGTTTCAAAGGAAAGCTTTTCCAGGGTGCTAACAAATTTACCTTATAATGCATAGTTACTGTACTCCAGTTCTGCTAGCAAGTGACAAATCAGCCAGCGATTGCTTCAAATACTTGGGAATATAAATTATTTCCCAATTCAGTTTCTGCAGATGAGCAACAACCCCAGCTATTAGACTTTGATATTCAAATAAGATAGTTATTTCAAATCTTCATGCTTGTGCACTTTTAACTTGCAGCTTTAGATTAGTTTCAATTATTAGCACTGATAAAAATTAAATGTCCCTGCAGCACCTGCATCTTAAAATGAAATAAAGACTCTTGACTTGTCACTTGGCAGTAATTCAACTGGCGGAACAATCAGTTAGATCAACTTGATCCGAAATCATTAGCAAAAATGATTCCATGGCTATAATGCTCTCCTAGCTGCCCTTTCATTGAATCGCTGAATGACATGGCACTGAAGGATGCCAGGCGAAAGTGAGGACTGCAGATGCTGGAGATCAGAGTCAAGATTAGAGTGGTGCTGGAAAAGCACAGCAGGTCAGGCAGCATCCAAGGAGCAGGAAAATCGATGTTTCGGGCAAAAACCTTTCATCAGGAGGAAGCCAGTCAATCATTGCACCTGTGCTGGCTCTTCAAAAGAATGATTATCGCACCCTCCTGCTCTTTCCTCATAGCTCTGTAAATATGTTCCCTTCAAGTATTTATCCAATTCCTTTTAGAAGAAACTATTGAATCAATTTCCTTTCAGGCAGTGCAGTCCGGATCATGACAACTTGTTCTTCACAAATGTTGCTTCTAGTCGTTTTGTAGTCAACCTCCATCCATATCCTCTGACTACTGGAAACTACTTTTTCTTTATTTACATTATCAAGATCACTCATAATCTTAATTATTTCTGCCCTCAAGAGAATAACCCCCAGATTTTTAAAATTCTGTTCACTTCACTGAAGTCCCTCATTCTTGGTACATCTTGCAAAAGGCTTTGCTTACTATATGACGTTTCATACTCTGAAGTCACTATTGCTAAAGCCAAGGATCCCAGATGTTTTTCTTTAACAAACAAAACTTCTCAACTTGTCCTGTTGCTCTCTAGGATCTTTGTTCAGTTCCATATCGGTGTTCCCCTGCAGCCAACTGTACAATTTGGTTTATATTACCATTTCTCATTCTGCTATCAAAGTGTATCATTTCACACTTCTCTGCATTTAATTTCACCTATCTGCCAGTTTCACCAGTCAGCAGGATTCTGAACTTATTTACCATTATTTAAAATCACAACAAAAATCCTCTGTTCAATGCATCAACTCTGTGCAAATGGAGTTTTAACCAGTTTCTAATATTAAAACTCTAATTACAATTTTTTGTTTTATTTTTGTCGATCCTTTAAACAGCTTCTTAAATACATTTGCTAGCTGGGGGGAAATCATTATTTGGTGTACTTCACATTTTGCAAACCAATATTCTAGATAATAAGTTCCATCAAAAATATTCACACCAGTGCATCTACATTAAATTAAATAGCTGTGCTGCTACATATAAAGGTTCAGGTATTAAAAGATAGCACATTTCTACATACTAAACAGTCAAAGATTTCAATCAAAAAATTTATTTTACTAAAATAAAAAAGTTGTTTCACTCCCCGAAGTCAAATGTAATAAATTAAAATACTAGGATTTTTGAAATATTTCAAAATCATTTGAATTTCAACTGTAAGTTTTTCCTTGTAAAACAGCTCATCATGGCTGAGATAGCTCCTCAATTTCAGATGCATTTCAAGTTTCCCAAAGTACAAATCTAAAGTAAACATTCTGCATTGCCCTAGTTGATGCCATAGCATTGTGTCACACTTGCACGTCAATCTGGTAAAGTGCTTGTAACTATTATGTAGAAGGCAACCAACACAAACTGCTAAAATCCTAATGAAGCTCCATCACTGAATAGCCAACTAACAGACATTAATTTACCATTTGAGCATGCTGGCTAGAAATGGCAGATCAGATTGGCTTATAGAGTAAAGTAGTAACATATTTCTTCTTATATCGATGGGTGGCACTAAGAACCATCACACCATCCTAGGATAGAAAAGCAAGGTATTTGTTAAAAAACTGAAGTACAGCATTGACTTTAAATTCATCTTGACATGTTTAAGCAGGTTGTTCAAATGAAGATCAGTTGAGGTACTAAATCATTGAGCAACCAATAGTACTGTGGAGTAATGAGCTTCTACTATGTGGAAAATAATGCAGTTAAACTACAATGAAAAACAATTTTCTCATTATTGAGCTAGGAATCAAATTTTGACATAAGTTAAAACAACTCTTCCTTTAATATGAATTGTCAAGTTCACTTACTCAGAAATTGCATAAATCAATTAAATCAGCTCATTGAGGTGCAGTTAAGATTTCTGAATAGAAACAGATCAATTCAGCCTCTCAAGCCTGGCTTGTGAAAATCATGGCTGATGATGGTGTGAATAAGGGGCTCCCCCCCCCCCCCCCACCACAGTAGCTCAATTTTGTAAATCAACTAATTGCTGCACAAATAAGCCACAGAGATTAGGAATGTTTCACATACAATGTATAATCTCTACTGAGTTAACTGACTGTATCTAAATCGCAATAAGTACAATAAGCCACTCAGCTCCCTTGCGGGGGTTACCATTCCAGAGTTCTTCCTGACTATCATTTTGTATGTCCTTCTTCTGTCAGAATGAGACCTAGGTTTGTTTCTGAAAGTTCAATATGTTGGCCTGGGACACAAATTAAGCAATGAGCATTTGAAAATGTTACCAAAGAGTTTTCAGCATCTGTGGAAACATACTCTAGCGGCTATTATTGGAAGTTTGAAAATATAATTATATTAAGTTCAATTCCTTTCTCACCTCAATCTCTCAGACTGAAAAACAATTATCAAATTAGACTAAATGCTCAAGGTGTATAAGGATAAACAGGAGGGCAAGGATATTGACATGTATAGAAAGAAAGAGTCAATATCACACACATTTTAATGTAAAAAATACTATTTTTGTTAAATAGCATGTCTCAGTTTTGGTAAAGAAAGCACAAAGCCCAGAACGAAGACAGGATAGACAATAAACCTTCAGCTTTTAGCTCTCCACTGGAGTGAGCATTCTCAAGGTAGTGGCCAGAGTTTGTGACTTATATCAGATTGGCTGTCCGCTGGCATAAAGAAGCAAGTTTCATGGGGGCCTTGAAGAAATATTGTGGACCAGTATGGACCAGTGCAGCGCTGCAGCAGCCTAGGTTGAATTTATGAAGCCTAGAGAATGCTCCTGTGTCAAGTGCACTTACTTTCTAAATTCTTATTGGCTGCCATTTTCACTTTTATTTGACTTTTTTCTCAACAGCTACAATTGCATAATATATCTTATCTAAAATTTCATTAGTTTGGTTCTCACTTTCGGTTGGCCCACTGAAATCTCATAGGCAACTGTCTATATTGTTAGTATTGGAAAATCTGTATAAACTGAGTACTACATGGAAATTCTTCCTGACTATAAATCCAGTGTTGGGATGAACTAATGTCACTAAGATGTCATGGCATTCATGATTGTTATGGTATCTGGCCACTAGAGAGAGCTCTCTTGCTGGGTGAGTTATGACACTAACTATTTGGCATTCTTAGCAGAGTAGGACCTATCCCTTCATGCCTTGAAATATTCAGACTGCAGCAGAAGAAAATTCAGCAGGAAGACAGAGTATTTTCTCCAGTTGTCTTTCAAATACTAGCTCCAAAAAGATGGCTCATTTTGTATAAGGAAAAGCATTGTTTGGAGGGATATGGGCCAAGCGCAGGCAAGTGGTACGAGTTTACTTTGGGATTATGATCAGCACAGACTGGTTGGACTGAAGGTTGTGTTTCTATGCTGTATAATTCTATGATTCAGTTTTATTTAACCTGTGCTAATTTGCACATTGCACAACCAATCATCTGTCAATTATTTAACTGTAGAGAGAGAAATAAGTTCAGCATTCAAGTCCATTCTTAAAGTCTTAAGTCATATTGGACTTGAAATTTTAACTCTATTTTTCTCTCCACAGATGATGCCAGATATGCTAAGTTTCTCCAGAATTTACTTTTTATTTCAGGTTTACAGAATCCATAGTATTAAGATTTTATTTGACTCTTGTGGAATATTGTAGGCAAACCTTTTGTCAAGACTGTCAGAACTGTGTCTTTAGAAAGCAAGTGAGATGGGGCAACTTAGAAATCCAACTGCACAAGGAATGCCTTTGACAACACTAAGTTTCTTTGTAAGCGTTATGAATTAATAAATTGTCCAGTTCAAAATGATAATAAAACACTGCTATTAGCCTCATCTGAGAAGAGCTGATTGAAGTCCTCCTAACGCCTGAAACGCATTTCTGAGACTTCTGCATTTCTGCAAGCAGCAGCACATACATGAGGGCACTGAAAATCTGCCCCCAAAAGCCCAAATCATCTGATAAGATTCACAGGGATGACCAGAGAAAAGAATGCCTCACAAATAGAATAGAAGGAAAGGATGAAGAATTGCTCCTCCAATTGTAGACTGATTGTTTTCTGTGATAGGTTTATTAGTAAATTTATAAAGCTAGTCTATGGGAAAATTGCAATGAATGCTATTGCAATGAACATTGTCAATTGCTAAATTTAAATCTGAGATGAGATCTGAAATTCAGTAGAAAGGATAGTGGTGATTGTTTAAAATATTCTCACTTTGTAAATATACAATGGAAAAGGTGTGATCTCATCAGTTTGGGGGATGACTTTTACTGTAAAGGAGCATCCAAAAGTTATTTTGAAAACACCATTTGATAACTCACGCTTGTTGACTTGTGATATCGAGAAAATTAATGTTTTTATTCTGTGTTGTCGTTTAAAATCTAATAGGGCTGATATTATTTATTGAGGATATTGATGAACGTCTAAATCTTCCTTTGTGCAAATCCAATGCCCTGGAGATCAACATAAATATAGAAGGCAAAAATAGAAATTGCTGGAAAAGCTCAGCCGGTCTGGCAGCATCTGGGGAGAGTATTCAGAGTTAACATTTCAGGTCAAGTGACCCTTCCCAGTGTTCTGAGGAAAGGTCACTCAACCAGAAATCCAACCAGGTTTTTTTTTATAAATATGGAAGGTAATATTACCACATGACTGCATCAACTAATAACAGAGTTAGTGGGAAAGAAGAGAAAAAGCTCCTAAAACCTTAAAATTAACTCTGAAAATCAAAAAGCAGTCCTCAAGGGGTGCCCCTGAAAGATTATTATTTTGTAACTCGGAGCAGACCAGATTGCACACCATCAACTGTAATGCATCACTTGTTCTGAAAGTAGTGGCTCTGATGAAGAATCCTGAAATATATGGTCTGTCATATGTAGAAAGCACAATATAATCTGCAATGTTCAAAATCAGTCTCAAACAAAAACAACTGTTTGCAACATCAACTAAACTAAAAATAAAACACAGCAGATACTGGAAATCTGAAATAAAAAATGTGCTGAAAATTATAATTGAAATATTAATTTTGTTTTCTGTCCACAGATGCTGCCAGACCTGCCTGCTGAGTTTTCTCAGAATTTCTGTTCTTATTTATGTTCAGAAAATATTGCCTGATCAAATACGACTACCAAGAACAACCTGGAGCCACACAGTCATGCAAGACCTAAAATGTCTGACATAAGGTTCCACAATGAATGGCATACGCGTAAGACAAAGTTTTAAAACACTGCTTATTCCCTTGGAGTTGTAGGTGATAAGTATAGGATTCTCCTAAGTATGTAGCTAAACTCAAGAAGACTGTGCTTAGAGTTTTTAGTAATTCTGAGTAGCTATCAAGGCTTGAATATTTTAAGGACTCAATAGAATTTGAAATATACAACCAACTTACTTTTATGGAAAGTGCATATAGATGATTCAACATCACATGGTTCGGTTCAGGTAGTAAAGCTGGATCACACTAGGTGAACAAGGTAAAATGCTGATTAATCTTGCAGTCTACCAATGGCTTACATAGATTATAGAATAAAGATTAATAATTAGTTGAACTGTAAAACAAGTTTGCAACAGATCTCTGAAGGCTGCTTAAAAATCAACAAATAATATAATTCCAATCTGAACTATTTGTATCAAACTGCAATCCAGATCAAATCCTGAAGTCAGAAGGGAAACAAAAACTTCAGGAAAGGTGAGACAACTGTGGAAGGAAAATAGAAAAGTGCAAGAATGGATTGAAAAAGAACTGGGTTTTAAAGGGTGAAGGATTCATAAATAAAACAGCGAAACAGTAGTTAAGGACTAAATTGGAACTTGAGGAAAATACAGTTTTGTCTTCCAAATTAAATGCATCTCGACTTGCAGGATCATCTGAAATCAGTGCAATGTATTTCATAAATACAAGAGGATTTAACACTGACAAATCCCCTGGACTAGATTATGTTTATGTGAGGAAAACAGGGAAGAATAGAAAAGAAACGTCTGGATTCCTATGAAAGTATGATCTCCAATAACTGATAATTCTATGAGTGACAGGTCTAAGCAGAGACAGTAACACTGAAACAGGTAAAATAATTTAAAATGACACAAATACTTATCTAATAATCAAAATTATTTTAATAGTCAACATTTATTTAAAATGGAGAAGATTCATGGTGAGTAGCCTTATAAATTTATAGAATATCTTTAACAATTTCCTGCACAGAACATTTAGCAAAACTACAAATCATGGAAAACCTGAACAGAATGTGAGATAGAATTTATTTTTGAAAATAAAAAAATGGTGTATACTGGTGAGAAATGTTGTGGTAACTAGGTTGTTGCAGTCAAATTGACTGAAATTGCAGAATTGTGGACCTCAGTACAGTCAGTTCTTCTATAACACGATGTTCACGTTCTTGTGCAATCCCATGTTTGAGAAAAATCACGCTTTAGAAACAGCATTTAAAATGTTGGTACTGTAATCATGTTACAGCCAACATACTTTTAGAAGGTCACTATTGAGAAACAGCGTTCCCAATTCATTAATTGCATTACAGCGAATTTATGTTGACGAAATGCACGATATAGTAGAACAACCTGTATTTGGACTCCAGTAGTTTCATAGCTACATAAGTTGCAAAATTTAGTTAGAAGCTTAAAGCTCCAGAGGGCACCAAAACAGAAGCAGCAATAAGGACAAAAGAAACAGCTTGTAAAGAAAGAGTTGTTTGGTTATTCAGTTGAGCAGACAACTGAAATTTAATATTAATATTACAGGTTGTAGGAAAATGGAGCAACATAAGTAATAGAAAGAACTGGGAATTACATAGTACTTTTCACAATTTCAGGCTGTCACAATAGTTTATAACTAATTAAGTACTTCTGAAATATTTTAACTCTTATAATCTTGTGAAACAAATCCAATTTCTGCACAGAGGTTCCAAAGAGAGCAATGAGATAAATGAATAGATAATCTGTGTGTTTTTTTTTTAAATATTATAACATACCTTTGATGATTCATTGATAGAATTTAAGGTTGGAGTTTATTTCTGGAAAAAACAAAATGTGTCCTTTCTTCCACATAAGCACTTGACAAATGCATTTAAAAACACTGCGTTCCTGCCTCTGTCTTGTATGTACTATTAGAGGGTTCTGAAGATTTAAAATTATATATAAATTGAAATCAGTTGGAATAACGCAGGGACTAAATGAGAAGATGAAATAACAGATTTGTTTGTGGTTACACCAGCAACTTAATCATTTTAATTAACTTACTGAAATGTGTGTGTCCTTGTTGAGAATGACCTGGAGAAGATGGGGAGGTAAAATGGGAGGCGCCTTAAAACGTTCTTCAGGTCTCAACACATATATATCCTGATGATATGGACCTGGAGGGGAGCTTGACAAATCTAAAATAAATGGAATATTACATCAGTATAAAAATGTATACAAATAATAAAAAAATGGTTTGTTTCCTCTCAGACCATAGTGTGGCATCATTGTATACAGCCCATCCAATTCAACACTAAGTTATAGGAGCAGGCTTTTCAGTGCATTGAGCCTATTCAGTCATTCAAGGTCATGGCAATGCTGATGGTGACCTTAACTCCACTTTCTTCCAGGTTCTCCATAACCCTCAACTCCCTTATCAATCAAAGAAAAATCTGTCTGACTCAGCTTTGAATATATTCAATGACCAATCCTAACTGCAGTCTGTGGAAAGGAACTCCAAACACTACTGATCTTCCAAGAAAAGAATTTCCTGCTCATCCATCTTAAATCAGAGACTCCCTCACATTTTTAAACACTAACTAATTCTAGCTTCCACCAGAAGTGGACACCTCCTTTCTGCTTCTACCAAAACTGTTCACAGTACTCCAGTATAGTTCAACCAATGTCCTGGTCATTTAGCAACAGTTCCCCACTTTTAGGTTTCATCCTCCTGGCAAATAAAAATCAACATTACATTTGCTCTTCCAATTACTCCTGTCATTTTTGATTCATGTCCACAGATACCAGGACCCCTTTTACCTTAGCATTCTGCAGCTTCCTACTATTTAATCTTTTTCATTTTTCTTGCCAAAGTGGACAACCTCACATTTTCCCACATTATACTTCATTTGCAAACTGTTGGCCAATCACTCAACTGACCGAAATACCATGGCAGATTCTTTGCACCATCTTCAGAATTTTCTACTTCGATTTAAATCATAAGTAAATTTGGCTATTATACAGTCTGTCCCTTCATCCAAGTCATTAATATAGATAACAGATATAAATCATTAATATAGGTACAATAACAAATCTAGCAACCTCGGAATCAAGGCGGTGCAGAAATTTGGATATTTCCGGATTTTCAGTCATACGTTCCGATCATTCGTAATTCGGGTTAAGCTAGGCCATGTGTGTTCGAGGCTCACTTGGAGCATTAAACAGACAGTACATTAAGCCAGAACTATTCTAGAGACAATGCAGTACCTCACCAAATTTTCCAAGTATGTTTAAAATAATGTATTCAATTAAAATTTATGCCAACAAGTGATGAGTTTTCAGACAATCTGTTTGGATAGCTGGATTTTAGACTCTACTTACAGTTGAGGACTGGGCACTATTCCCAATGGTAATCACTAATTAGCTTGCCAACTTGAGAATAATCCATGTATCTCGACTCTGATTCCTGTTAGTCAGTCTGTCTCTAAGTGTTAATATCTCAATCCTAACACAGTACCTTTATGTGGCATCTTATCAAATACTTGTTTGGAGATGCAAATATGTTACATTTATTGGTTCCTCTTTATTTACTTTCTTGTTACAATATCAACAAACAAAAAAAAATTGTCAAACAAAATTTCTCTTTCACAAAAACATAATAACTTTATTGTAATTTTCTACATACCCGACTACTACCTCCTTAATTATGGAATATTTTAAACTAACTTGTCTATAGTTTCTAGCTTTTTGTCTCTCTCCTTTCTTGAATAGTGGTGTTACATTTGCAACTGTACAAGGCACTGGGGAGGCCACATCTGAAGTACTGGGCACAGTTTTGGTCCACTTATTTTACCAAAGATATTATTTCATTGCGGGCAGTTAAGAAAAGGTTCACTAGGATGATTTTAGGTGTACAGGGATTATCTTATGAACAAAGGATAAACAGGTTAGGACTCTACTCTTTGGAATTTTGACGAATGATGAACCTGTTTGGGAGAGGTCACAGCACAGAAACAGAAGTGAATACTTAAGCGTGGCCTAACAGTAAGTCTGCAGTAATGAGTAGAGTGGGTTCTTTCTTGATTTTATGTTTTATTGAGATATGACTCTTGATTAAAATAAAAGCCATAACAATTAATTTAACCTGGAGCAGTGTTGTGCAGAGGAATAAGACAGTGCTATTTTCTGGGTCTATAGATTGTGAAGGAGCAAACATGGCCTTTACTAGAGTGATATGCTCTTCTTGTCAGATGTGAGTGTTTAGGGAGAGTTTATGGGTTACTGAGGATTATATCTGCAATAAATGCCGTTGGTTGCGAATCTTATCAGATCAAATGGATCGGTTGGAGAGACAGTTAGAGGCAATGAGGAATTTACAAGAGCAAGGGAATGTGATGGATGGCAGTTATGGGAAGGGGGGAAAGTCGCAGATACAGTCACATAGATGGGTTAACTCAAGGAAAGATAAGAGAGGTATGCAGTTAGTGCAGGAGTCTTCTATGGCTATTCCAATTTCAAGCAAGTAATGGATTCTCAGGGGAATGTAGCACAAACAACCAAGTTTCTGGTATTGAGACGTAATGCAATGAGAGGTATGTTGGGTTCCAAGAGATCAATTGTGTTAGGGGACTTTCCAGTCAGAGGTACAGACAGACGTTTCTGTGGCCAACAGCGAAACATCAGAATGGTGTGTTGCTTCCATGGTGCCAGGATCAAGGATCAATGGGGGGGGGGGGAGGGGGAAGAGGGGCCAGCAGGAGGTCATTGTACACACTGGAACCAATGACATAGGAAGGGAAAAGGTTGAGATTCTGAAGGGAGATTACAGAGAGTTAGAAGGAATTTAAAAAGGAGGTTCTCGAGAGTAGTAATATCTGGATTACTCCTGGTGCTATGAGCTAGTGATGGTAAGAATAGGAGGATGGAACAGATGAGCTGGTGTATGGGAGAAGGATTCATAATTTTTTATCATTGGAATCTCTTTTGGGGTAGAAGTGACCTGTACAAGAAGGACGGATAGCACCTAAATTGGAAGGAGACTAATGTACTGGCAGGGAGATTTGCTAGAACTGCTGGGGAGGATTTAAACTAGTAAGGTGGGTGGGCGTGGGACACAGAGACATAGTGAAGAAAGAGATCAATCTGAGACTGGTACAATTGAGAACAGAAGCGAGTCAAACAGGGCAGGCAGGGACAAAGCAGAGAACAAAGTAAGACTGATAAATTAAACTGCATTTATTTCAATGCAAGAGGCCTAATAGGGAAGGCAGATAAACTCAGGGCATGGTGAGGAACATGGGATTGGGATATCATAGCAATTACAGAAACATGGCTCAGGGACGGACAGGACTAGCAGCTTAATGTTCCAGGATACAAATGCTATAGGAAGGATAGAAAGGGAGGCAAGAGAGGAGGGGCAGTCGCATTTTTGATAAGGGATAGCAATACAGCTGCACGGAGGAAGGATATTCCCAGAAATACATCCGGGCAAGTTATTTGTGTGGAACTGAGAAATAGGAAAGGGATGATCACATTATTGGGATTGTATTATAAACCCCCTGATAGTCAGAGGGAAATTGAGAAACAAATTTGTAAGGACATGTCAGGTATCTGTAAGAATAATAGGGTGGTTATGGGTAGGGGATTTTAACTTTCCAAACATAGACTGGAACTGCCATAAGGGTTTAGATGGAGAGGAATTTGTTAAGTGCATACAAGACAATTTTTTGATTCAGTATGTGAATGTACCTACTAGAGAAGGTGCAAAACTTGACCTACTCTTGGGAAATGGGGCAGGGCATGTGACTGAGGTGTCAGTGGGGGAGCACTTTGGGGCCAGTGACCATAATTATATTAGTTTTTAAATAGTGATGGAAAAGGATAGACCAGATCTAAAAGTTGAAGTTCTAAATTGGAGGAAGGCCAATTTTGACAGTATTAGGCAAGAACTTTCAAAAGCTGGTTGGGGGCGGATGTTCGCAGGAAAAGGGAAGCTGGAAAATGGGAAGCCATCAAAAATTAGATAACGAGAGTCCAGAGAAAGTATATTCCTGTTAGGGTGAAAGGAAAGGCTGGTAGGTGTAGGGAATGTTGGATGACTAAAGAAATCGAGGTTTTGGTTAAGAAAGAGGAAGCATATGTAAGGTATAGGCAGGATAGATCGAGTGAATCCTTAGAAGAGTATAAAGGCAGTAGGAGTAAACTTAAGAGGAGGCCAAAAAGGGGACATGAGATAGCTTTGGCAAATAGAATTAAGGAGAATCCAAAGGGTTTTTACAAATACATTAAGGACAAAAGGGTAACTCGGGAGAAAATAGGGCCCCTCAAAGATCAGCAAGGCGGCCTTTGTGTGGAGCCGCAGAAAATGGGGAGATTAGTATTTTGCATCAGTATTTACTGTAGAGAAGGACATGGAAGATATAGAATGTAGGGAAATAGATGGTGACATCTTGAAAAATGCCCATATTACAGAGAAGGAAGTGCTGAATGTCTTGAAATGCATAAAAGTGGATAAATCACCAGGACCTGATCAGATGTACCCTGGAACTCTGTGGGAAGCTGGGGAAGTGATTGCTGGGCCTCTTACGAAGGTATTTGTATCACTGATAATCACAGGTGAGGTGCCGGAAAACTGGAGGTACGCTAATGTGATGCCACTGTTTAAGAAAGGTGGTAAGGACAAGTCAGGGAACTATAGACTAGTGAGCCTGATGTCAGTGGTGGGCATGTTGTTGGAGAGAGTCCTGAGCGACAGGATGTACATGTATTTGGAAAGGCAAGGGCTGATTAGGGATAGTCAACATGACTTTGTGCATGGGAAATCATGTCTCACAAACTTGTTTGAGTTTTTTGAAGAAGTAACAACGGGAATTGATGAGGGCAGAGTGGTGGACGTTATCTAAATGGACGGCATTCAACAAGGTTCCCCATTGGAGACTGGTTAGCAAGGTTAGATCTCATGGAATACAGGGAGAACTAGCCATTTGGATACAGAACTGGCTCAAAGGTAAAGACAAAGGGTGATGGCGGAGGGTTGTGACCAGTGGAGTGCCACAAGGATCAGTGCTGGGTTCACTACTTTTCGTCATTTATGTAAATGACTTGGATGTGAGCATAAAAGTATAGTAAGTTTGCAGATGACACCAAAATTGGAGGTGTAGTGGACAGCGAAGAAAGTTACTTCAGATTACAATGGGACCTTGATCAGATAGGCCAATGGGCTGAGAAGTGGCAGATGGAGTTTAATTTAGGTAAATGCGAGGTGTTGCATTTTGGGAAAGCAAATCTTAGCAGGTTTTATACACTTACTGGTAAGGTCCTAGAGAGTGTTGCTGAACAAAGAGACCTTGCAGTGCAGGTTCATAGCTCCTTGAAAGTGGAGTCGCAGGTAGACAGGATAGTGAAGAAGGTGTTGGTATGCTTTCCTTTATTGGTCAGAATACTAAGCACAGGAGTTGGGAGGTTACATTGCGGCTATACAGGACATTGGTTAGGCCACTGTTGGAATACTGCGTGCAATTCTGGTTTCCTTCCTATTGGAAAGATGATGTGAAACTTGAAAGGGTTCAGCAAAAATTTACAAGGATGTTGCCCGGGTTAGAGCATGTGTGCTATAGGGAGAGGTTCAACAGGCTGGGGCTGTTTTCTCTGGAGCGTCAGAGGCTGAGGGGTGACCTTATAGAGCTTTATAAAATCATGAGAGGCATCGATAGGATAAATAGATAAAGTATTTTCCCTGGGGTGGGGGAATCCAGAACGAGAGGGCATAGGTTTAGGGTGAGAGGGTAAAAGATATAAAAGAGACGTAAGGGGAGACTTTTTCATGCAGAGTGTGGTAAATGTATGGAATGAGCTGCCAGATGAAGTGGTGGATGCGAGTACAATTGCAACATTTAAAAGGCATCTAGATGGGTATATGAATAGGAAGGGTTTGGAAGGACATGGACCGGGTCCTGGCTGGTGGGACTAGATTGGGTTGGGATATCTGGTCGGCATGGATGTGTTGCGTCTGTTTCCATGCTGTACATCTCTATGACTCTATCTCATTGGAAAATAGAGGATTCCTAAGGGGCTTGACAGGCTAAATGCTGAGAGGATGTATCCCCTCATTAGAGGGTCTAAGACCAGAGGATATAATCTCAGAATAAAGGGATGCTAAGTTAAGACTGAAGATGAGGTTAGATTTCTTCTCTGAGAGAGTTCTGAGTCTTTGGCACTTCTTGCCACAGAGAGCTGCAACAGCAGAGTTCTTGTGTATATTCAAGGCTGAGATTCTTATTGCTACCAGTATTAAGATCAAGATAGCCTTTAGGCCCCTTCAGCCTGTTCCGCCAATCAACAGGACCATGGTTGGTCCGAAATTCCTCACATCCATTTTCCTGCCCTTTGCTCGTAATCCTCGATTCCCCAACTGATAAAGAGTCTATCTCAGCCTTGAAAATACACAGACTCTGCCCCCACAGCTCTTGTGACAAGGGGATCTAAAGACTCAAATTCCTCTGAGAAAAGACATTCCTCCTCAACTCAGTCTTAAATTTGAACCCATTTATTTTGAGACTGCCTTCTGGTCTTAGAACCTTCCATGAAAGGAAACACCCTCTCGTTTCCTTTCTATACATTTCAACGAGATGACGACTTCTAAACTCCAGTCGAGTAAAGTCCCAGGCTGTTTAGCCTTTGCTCATAAGACAACACCTCTATACCAGGGATCATCCTAGTGAACCTTCTCTGAACTGCCTCCGATGAAATTATATCTTTCCTTAAATAAGGGGACCAAAACTGCTCACAATACTCCAGATGTGCTCTCATCAGCACCTCATACAATTACAGTAAGACTTCCCTACTCATATACACCAACACACTTGAAATAAGGTCCAATACGCCACTAGCCTTCCTGATTACCGGTTGCACATGTAGCAAGGAGAGTCAAGGCTTATGGGAAAAGGGCAGAAAAGTGGACGTGAGGAATCAGCCAGGACCCTACTGAATGATGCAACAGGTTCAAGGAGCTGAACAGCCTACTCCTGTTCCTATTTCTCATGATCTAGGGAACTTTAGAAGGATACAACTAATTCACCCACTATTTCTTCACCATTCATTTCAGACCCTCAGATGCAGAACATCAGTTCTGGGGACGTCGTCAGCGTTTAGTCTCATTGATTTCCCTATTACTAGCACAAATTCAATGTAAGGAGAACCTTTTTTCACTCGGGGGGGGGGGGGGGGGGGGGGGGGCGGTGAGTGTCTTTGAAATTCTCTACTTCGATGGAGATAGATGTTTTAAATATCTTTAAGGTGCATGTATATAGATTCTTGATCAACAAAGAAATGAAATTGACAATATGCAGGAACGTAGAGTTGAGGTTAAGATCAGATCAACTGTGTGGAACACAGTTGAGGGCCAAGTAGCCGTCTCCAGATCTTAATTGAGATGGTTGTATTTTTCTTCTTGTGATCATAATTATTTCCTCTCTTTTGCATTTTTTTTCACCTATTTTTGAGATGTTTTCTGTATTTTGTATACTGAACACAGATACAATCCAAATCTGCTATTTTATTGTTTGCCATTATTGATTCCCCAGACTCATCCCAAAAGGGGTGAATGCTTATTTTAGCTGGATCTTTTGCTTTTTATACATTTATGGAACTTTTTTTACTGTCTATATTTATATTAGTTGTTAGTTTATTCCAATTTCTCCTTTTTCTTAAGTTTCTTAAGATTTTTAAAAAATTCCCAATTATCTGGACAACCATTAACCATTTGCAGTATCATACAACTTTTTATTTGATTTGATGCCAGACTCAAATTTCACAGATTAACCATGGATCATGCAACTTTCCTGTACAATCTTCTATACAATCACAGAAAATGTGAAATATCTCCTTAAATTTTGTCAATGCTTCTGTACCATCTTTTAACATATCTTTCCATTCTAACTCTGTCTTTATAAGTTTGTAATTGCCTGTATTTAAGTTTAAGACAAGAGTTTGAGACCAAAATTTCCCATTATCAAACAATGTGAAATTCCAGCAGGTTATGATCACTTCTCAGAGGATCCTTTACTATCCTCCTTTCCTAACAGCATTGTGAATTTACCTGCGCCAGAATAACTGCAGTGGCTTGAAAACATGGCTCACCACCACATTTTGGATTAGAGTGGTGCTGGGGCCCATACGGGTGCCCATGGCTACCCCTTTGGTCTGGAGGAAGTGGGTGGATTTGAAAGAGAAATTGTTAAGGGTGAAGACCAGTTCAGCCAAATGAATGAGTGTGTCTGTGGAAGGGTACTGTTGGGGACGTCAGGAGAGGAAGAAACGGAGGTCTTGGAGGCCCTGGTCATGGCGGATGGAGGTGTAGTGGGATTGGATATCCATGGTGAAGATGAAGTGTTGGGGGCCGAGTGAGTCCTTTGCTGAGGACTGATTGTTCAATTTCTGATGAAGGGTTTTTGCCCGAAACGTTGATTTTCCTGCTCCTCGGATGCTGCCTGAACTACTGCGCTTTAGGGAACATCCCTGGGACACCCGCACCAATCAACCACATCGCCCTGTGGCCCAACATTTCAACTCCTCCTCCCACTCAGCCGAGGACATGGAGGTCCTGGGCCTCCTTCACCGCCGCTCCCTCACCACCCGATGCCAGGAGGAAGAACGCCAGGACATCAATGTGGACTTCAACAATTTCCTCATTTCCCCTTCCCCCACCTCACCCCAGTTCCAAACTTCCAGCTCAGCACTGTCCCCATGACTTGTCCTACCTGCCTATCTTCCTTTCCACCTATCCACTCCACCCTCCTCTCTGACCTATCACCTTCATCCCCACCCCCATTCACCTACTCTATGCTACTTTCTCCCCATCCTCCTCTCATTTGTCTCTTCACCTTTCAGGCACTCTGCCTGTATTCCTGATGAAGGGCTTTTGCCCGAAACATTGATTTTCTTGCTCCTCGGATGCTGCTTGAACTGCTCTGCTTTTCCGGCACCACTCTAATCCAAAATTTGGTTTCCAGCATCTGCAGTCATTGTTTTCACCACCACATTTCCAAAGTCAATTAGGGACAGGCAATAAAGCTAGCCTTGTCAGTGATAACATCCCGGGTAAATATGAAGAGTATGCAGTTATTTAATAATCCTGCCTAATTAGATATTACCAAGTCAAAAATAGCCTGTTCCCAGATTGGTTTCAATATGTTTAGCTTCAAAATACTCCCAAAGACACCTTATGAACTCATCCACTCAGCTATTTTTGCCAATTTGATTAATCCAATCTAAATTCAACATTTCAAACAAATATTATAGTACCTTTCTTACAAACGTCCTTTTTTTTATATATATGTATAATTGTCATGTGGCATATAAACCACTCCTACTGTGACTTCTTCCCTTTGTTACTCCTTATCTCTATCCAACTGAGTCTACATTTTGATTCTTCAAACCAAGATAGTTTCTCATTACTGTACTGACCAAAGCCACCACACCCTCCTCTTCCTGTTCTAAAATGTCAAACATCCTTGAATCTTCAGCTCCTAGCCACATTTCCTTTGCAACCATTTCTTTGTAATAACTATCATGTCATACACTAGAACGCTATATGACATAGGAGCAGAAGTAGGCCATTCAGTCAATTAAATCTATTCTTCTATTCAATAAAAGCATGACTGAAAATCCTCTACTTTCCTGTCTTTTCCCCATAACCCATGATGATTAAAAACCTATCTATTGCAGTCTTGAATATAATTACTGACCCGCCTCAATAGCTCTCTGTGGTAAAGAATTTGACAGATTCCCTACCCTCCGAGAAAAGAAATCCCTCCTCATCTCTATCTTAAATTCATGTTCCTTTGTTCTGAGATAATGCCCATAAGGGGAAGCACCCTTTCCACATCTATCTTGTCAATTCTTCTAGGGATCTCATATGTTTCAAGGAGGTCACTTCTCATTCTTCTAAATTCCCATGATTATAGACCCAACCTACTCAACTTGCCCTCAAGCGATACTCCGTCCATACCTGCTATCAACCTAGTGAACTCCAGTGAACTCCTAGCCATTTTATTTTTATTCACAATATTCCAGCTGTGGTCTGGCTAGTGCCGTGTATGCTTTTAGTAAATCCTCCCTGCTTTTATACTCCATTCCCTTTGAAATAAAGGCCAACATCCAATTTGTCTTCCCTGTTACCTGGTGAATTTGGATACTAACTTTTTGTGATTCATGGATCAGGTCTTCCAAAAGCCTCTGTTCCATAGCTTGCTGCAATCTTTTTCCATTTAAATAATATTCTTACTGCCAAAATGCATAACCTCACATTTTCCTAGATTATATTCGACCTAGCCATTTTATTTTTATTTGTTTTCATTTCATCATTCTTTATTATTAATTCACATAGCATTCATAAGAAGAACCTTTCATTCTGTACCCTGAACTTATTTCGCTACGCCCTCTTATGTTTGACATACTATCTCTTCCGGTCACCTTGATTTCCATTTCCACATTGCTAGCCTGAAAAATTGCCTTAATCTTTCACATTAATTTTCTAAATCCTCTCTCACATAGATCTTACCTCCAGTCCATTATTTAGTTTAAAGCTCTCTCAAACAGTTCAAGATATATTTGACAATATGCTGCAGTTCAGGTGCAGGCTGTCCTAATGGTACAGCTTTCTTTTTCCCCAGTCCTCATGCCGATGCCTCATGAATCAAAACACGTTCCTCCCACACCATCTTCAAGCTATGTGTTCAACTCTAATCTTTGTTTGTGACTCAAATAATAATTTAGAGATTATTACCTTTGTTGTTCTGCTTTTTAACTTACCTGTTATCTATTCATACCCCTTCTGTAGAACCACTTTCTTAGTCCTACCTTGTTAATGGCATCCACGTGGAGTACATGGATAATTGGATATTTCCACACTCAATCAAAATTCCTTTCCAGCTTGGGAGTTTTCAAGATTTGTCACCTTGGCCATACAGAATAGTAATTTCCCCCCAAAGACATTCTCCCCTGTGACAACTTCATTAGTTTTTAACTGCACTGACTTGAGTAGCTCCATGCAGCATGGTGCTACGGTCAATTTGTATATCCTCCCTGCAGTTCATATTCTCAACTATAAATCTCAAATCTGTTCGGAATATTGCCAGGACTAAGACTCCTCCATTGCTACCTTCTGAATCCCCAGAAATGTCTTGCTGTAGTCGCAATCTCCTGTCCCTGATCACAAACCTAAACAGAAACAGCTAGCTGAAGTAGTAATGATTACCTTCTGTAATAAACTGCTCAGTTAACTTTCCCCACTTCATCATTGAACATAGAACATTACAGCGCAGTACAGGCCCTTCGGCCATCGATGTTGTACTGACCGATGGAACCAATCTGAAGCCCATCTATCCTGCACTACAGTATTCCATTTTCATCAATATGTTTATCCAATGACTATTTAAATGCCCTTAACACTGGCGAGTCTACTACTGTTGCAGGCAGACGTTCCACTCCCCTACTACTCTTGAGTAAAGAAACTACCTCTGATATCTGTCCTATATCTATCACCTCCCTCATGCTAGCCATCGCCATCGGAGAAAAAGGTTCTCACTGTCCACCCTATCTAACCCTCTGGTTATCTTATATGTCTCAATTAAGTCACCTCTCAACCTTCTCTCTAACAAAAACAAGTCCCTAAGCCTTTCCTTATAAGACGTTCCCTCCATATCGGGCAACAGAGTCATAGAGATAGGAACCCTTTCCAAAACTTCCACATCCTTCCAAAAATGCAGTGTCCAGAACTGTACGCAATGCTCCAAGTGTGGCTGTACCAAAATTTTGTACAGCTGCAGCATGACCTCATGGCTCTGAAACTCAATCCCTCTACCAATAAAAGCTAATACACTGTATGCCTTCTTAACAACCCTATTAGCCTGAGTGGCAACTTTCAGGCATCTATGTACATGGACACCGAGAAATCTTTGCTCATCTACACTACCAGGAATCTTACCATTAGCCCAGTACTCCTTATTTCTGTCGCTCCTTCCAAAGGGAATCAACTCTCACTTTTCTGCATTAAACTCCACTGGCCACCTCTCAGCACAGCTCTGCAGCTTATCTATGTTCCTCTATAAACTGCAACATCCTTCAGCACTATCCACAACTCCACCGACCTTAGTTTCATCCACAAATTTACTAACCCTTCCTTCTACGCCCTCATCCACATTATATATAAAAATGACAAACAACAGCGGCCCCAAAACAGGTGCTTGCGATATACCACTAGTAACTGAATTCCAGGATGAACATTTCCCATCAACCACTACCCTCGGTCTTCTTTCAGCTAGCCAACTTCTGATCCATACTGCTAAATTACCCTCAATCCCATGCCTCCGTATTTTGTGCAATAGCCTACTGTGGGGAACTTTATTAAAGGCCTTACTGATATAGTACTTGCATTTCAGAATCTAGATAATAAACATGAAGCTGCAGTTCCCCAAGTTACAGGCACTCACTGCAGATATACTAACTATGGATCACATAAGTGTTCACCTGTTCCGATATGCTACATCCACAAGTCATCTGCCCTGCCAAATTTAATTAAGCCTTCAAGTTGAGAAATATAATTTCTGCTTGTCTGAAGTTATAAAAGTGGTTTAACTATTAAATTATAAAGTTAATGTAATTCTTACATCTCCCCATTACTGATTTGAATCCTGGTTTTAAAACTACAAGCCATAAGCTGAATGCATTCACTGAATCTCTTCTCAGCTGCTCCTTTTCCACACATTTAAATGGAATTACAGAATATTTCTAATTCAATGCTTGGAAATTACCACAAAAATTATTACTTTATGTTACTTAAGTATAAGCTGTCTTCCTGAGTGCAGTAATTCTGGTGAATAACAGCTTCACAATTGCTGGGTGTTCTCTAGACATTTACCCAAACGTCAAAAAAGACACCATCATCCAAACTCATGACCACTTCCATTGAGAAAGACAAGGATAGCAGAGACATGGGAACACCATCACCTGCAATTTCTTCAACAAGCCACTCACCATTCTGAGTTGGAAATATATCGCCATTCCAGGGTCAAAATCCTGGAATTCCTTCCCTTACAAAATTGTGGGTCAGCCTACAGAACGTGGTAGTTCAAGAAGGCAGGTCACCGCCACCTTCCCAAGAGCAACTATGGAAAAGGTAATAAATGCGAGTCCAACCAGCGATGCCCAAATCTCACAACTGAATTTTAAAAAATGTTCACTTACAAATCAAAACAACATGCATTCGTTGAGTATTTAACAATGGGTTGCATTAGAGGCAAGCCCAATGTAACTTTAAACCAATATCCACTTGAAGAGACACTACAAAGGATCCCTGCTTTTCTTTCCCCCTACCCTAGTCCGTATGTGAAAAGGTCAATTCCAACAGTCTAGTTTCTGTCCGAGCTGAACTCAGCACAGACCAGAAATCAAACCTGGGGCGTTCTTCACTGTTAGGGTTAGAATTACATCAAATTGTAGGTGCAGGAACTCAAAATAACCATTCCATTGAAGTCACTGAAAGGAAGGTCAGTATTCTAAACTACATTATATGGTGTTTTTCTTTAGTATTATTCTCAACTATTTCAGGCCCAAAGTTTACATTGGTAATACATGTGACCAGTCTCCAAATGTCATGACCATTTTCCAGATTTCACACGGACTAGTCAAACATGGATGTTGCCTGGACATTCCCTGTATATATTACTTCTCTCTTGGCACAGAGTACCTCAGTACCACATTAGATAACTTTCACTATACTGTTTAACAAGTCAAATCATCAAAATTACAGATGTCTTTCATACACATGAAGAGTCTTCAATTTTAACGTTCCTTCCAAATACTCTAACAAGAAATGCAAAAATCATAAATTATCTAAAATTTCACACCTATCACTACACAAATAAAATGTTTAGTTGGTGTGTCTTACAAAGATAACTAATTTTCTTTGCAAAATAAGCACACAAATTGGAAAGAAAATGAATACTACCTTAATCAATTTAAAGCATATCAGAGGAATTTACTCCAATATTTTACCAACACTTACCTCTCAGTCAACACCCAAAGTAGATCATCTAGGCATTGACTGCTATGCTTCCAATATTACAATAAGCATTACATTTCAAAAATTTCTCAATGGATCACAGGCATTTGGGACAATCCCAGGTTATAAAAGAGATTATATAAATTCAAGTATTTTCCTTTACTAGAAACAAATGAATATTAATTTGTTAAATACGTTGTCAATTTCATCCTGCCACCCAGATGTACATGTTTTTCCCAATGGATTATCTTTTTTAAAAAAAGCCTTTAATCAACTACTAACATTATTTTGACTGACTGTGCCCCCTACAGCTATACATTCCTCACCTGAAGTATCTGAACACTCTAGCGAGTCCAGTTTAAGAGCATCAAATACTTCAAAATCAGATTTCTTCACTTGAATGACGTTATTGATCGTCCCGAGCTGACTGGTTATTACTGGCTGTAAAGAAAGAGAAAGATAAAGAAAATTCAGGATTCTTTTATAGTTGATTTTAGTGCGCTCTGGTCAGACAATACTCTATGTTCCCTTATTAGTGATTTTGTGGAAAATTATTTCATGCCAAATGTAAATTCCATTTGTCGCCAAAACAAATTAGTCCTTAAAAAAAGTCAAAATTTCCAACACAGGTTGAAACATTTGGCCTTTCACGTCAGTAGTAGCATTCCCCATATGCTTTCACATTTTCTATTTTGAAGCATTTAGCAATTTTTTTTTAGAACGATATGATCTCTACCTCAACTGTTACCTGAAATTAAAATAGTTATTAGAATATGGAATATTTTAAATATTTCTTCTTGTATTAAATCAAACGCACCCCTTTTGCATATTCAATGAAAACAAACAATATTACATTGTTTACCATCTCAAAATATTTATTAGAGTTCTCAATCTTTGTTTTTTTTTCAAAAACCCATTAATAAAACACTTCTGCCCAGTTATAACTTCTCATTTCTGATAATTTTATAAAGTTAATGAATCTTTACTGCATTTGCCACTGGTACAATACCACTTATAACAGACTGTCCAAAACAGCATGCAATACTTCCATTGTGACCTATTCATCATCATTATATCCAATGTCCTTACAGCCAAGAAACAAAATGCCTATGCTCTTACCTTTAAAGGTGTACATACCCCAAAGCCTTAGAACCTGTCATGAGGAGTTTTATTGTTTGGTCCACACTTGATGGAAAGGATATCACATTTCTCTGCACTGAACTAAAAGGGTATATCTACCAGTTTGCTGCCCTGTCTATGTTCTGTTATAATATCCGGCATTGTTTCTCACAATTGCTATCATCAGCAAACGTTGAGACAATTCCTCGATGCGACTTCCAAATTACAAATACATGTCTTCCTTTTTAAATGTTTATTTTAAGATCACTGGAAATCTCAGACTGATTTAAAGCCAATAAAGTACTTTGAAACAGCGACTATGCTTCAAAGGTAGGAAACATGGTGGCCAAAAAGCACTCCAGAAACTCCGACAGCAAAAAGATAGTACACAGAGAATCTGTTGTTGTTTTAGGACAAATATTGGTCAAGATTCAAAACAGGGAGATGGGATCTTTTACATCCACCCAAGTAAGCAAATGAGGTGCCAGTTTCGTGTCTCAATTGAAATCACAATGACTGTGATATTGGCCATACCCAAGTACAAGTCCTGAAGTGGGAGTTAATCCCAAAACCTTATCACTCAGGAGGACAGAATGCTACCAAATCACGCCTGATGTTTACTCAAATGAAAATCCACCTCAAGATAAGTAGTCAGAAGCATGAAGGGAAAAGCTTATTCAGGTCCCAGGTGATCAACATGTGAGATGAGTTGAAATGGACTGAAAATTTTGGATAGCATTAGTAAAATAAATTCTAGAGTAAGGTGTGAATGAGTATTTCTTGGACCTCAATTCATCTGAAGTTAGGTATCAGTTTTGAAGCAATTCACCACACCACTTTCAGAGCTTGAATATCTTTATTATGCCTTAGAAATGACAGTATTTACGCACAGCTAATCTATGGGAAAGATGGCAGAAGGTGAGATGGTTCAAGCAAGAAAAAGATAAAGGGTCCCAGATTCTGGGTAATCCAAGATGGAGGACAGGAAATATTTCTGGTCCTCTTTTGAGGTACTTTAGGTGTTGGAGGCGACTTCCTCGAATTCCAGGAGCTGCAATTAGTGGTTTATGCTGTTGCTTTGTTTTGGAACTTGGGAGAGAAAAAAAGTCAAAACAACAACACATTTAAAAGGGAGAAGGAGAACAAAGACAACACATGGTGAGGTCAGTGCGGAGGCGAGAGAAAGAGTGGGGGGGGGGGAAGGAGAGAGTGGGGGGGGGGGGGGGGGAGGAGAGAGTGGGGAGGGAGGGGGGAAAGGAGAGAGTGGGGGGGGGAAGGAGAGAGTGGGGGGGAAATGAGAGAGTGGGGGGGAAGAGGGGGGTAGAGAGAGAGAGAGAGGAGAAAGAGGGAAAGTGGGTGGGGGGAGGGGGGAGAGAGGGCGGGAGAGAAGGGGAGTAAGTCTGCAGTAGTGAGTAGAGTGGGTTCTTTCTTGATTATGTGTTAAGAGATATGTCCCTTAATTAAACTTATGGCTTATATTTTTAAGTATTAAGTTAGCCTGGAGAGTGTTTTGTAGAGGAATAAGAGATTGCTATTTTCTGGGTCTGTACATTGAAAGAAGCAAAAATGGCCTTCAGTAGAGTGATATGCTCTTCTTGTTGATGTGGAAGTTAAGGGAGAGTTTATGCGTTATTGAGGATTATATCTGTAATAAATGCCACTGGTTGCAAATCCTATCAGATTGAATGGATTGGTTAGAGAGACAGAGGCAATGAAGAATTTACAGGAGCAAGGGGATGTGATGGATAGCAGTATTAGGAAGGGAGAAAAGTTGCAGATACAATCACATAGATGGGTTAACTCCAGGAAAGGTAAGAGAGGCAGGCAGGTATTGTAGGAGTCTTCTGTGGCTATCCCTATTTCAAACAAGTACGCAGTTTTGGAAAATGTAGGGGGTGATGGATTCCCAGGGGAATGTAGCACGAACTGCCAAGTTTCTGGCTCTAATGCAACGAGGGGTATGTCGGATTCCAAGAGATTAATTGTGTCAGGGGACTCTCTAGCCAGAGGCACAGACAGATGTTTCTGTGGCCAGCAGCAAAAAATCAAAATGGTATGTTGCCTCTCTGGTGCCAGGATCAAGAATGTCTCAGAGAGGGTGCAGAATGTTCTCAAGGGGGAAGAGGGACCAGCAGGAGGTCATTGTACACATTGGTTCCAATCACATAGGAAGGGAAAAGGATGAGATTCTGAAGGGGGAATAGAGAGAGTTAGGCAGGAATTTAAAAAGGAGATCCTCGAGTAGTAATATCTGGATTACTCCCATGCTGCAAGCTAGTGAGGGTAGAAATAGGAGGATAGAGCAGGTGCATGCATGGCGGAGGATTCACATTTTTGGCTCATTGGAATCTCTTCTGAGGTAAAAGTAACCTGTGCAAGAAGGACAGATTGTACCTGAATTGGATGGGAACTAATATACTGGCAGGGAGATTTGCTAGAGCTACTCAGGAGGATTTAAACTTTTAAGGTGGGGATGGGGGGGGGGGATCCAGGGAGATTGAGGAAAGAGATCAATCTGAGACTGGTACAGTTGAGAACCATGAGGGCAGAGCGGTGGACGTGATCAATATGGACTTCAATAAGGCGTTCGACAAAGTTCCCCATCGGAGACTGGCTCGCAAGGTAAGATCTCATGGAATACAGGGAAAACTAGCCATTTGGATACAGAACTGGCTCAAAGGTAGAAGACCTTTGAGCCAGGTGGTGGTGGAGGGTTGTTTTTCAGACTGGAGGCCTGTGACCAGTGGAGTGCCACAAGGATCTGTGCTGGGTCCACTATCTTTTGTCACTTTTATAAATGACTTGGATATGAACATAGGAGGTATAGTTAGTAAGTTTGCAGATGACACCAAAATTTGAGGTGTCGTGGACAATGAAGATTACCTCAGATTACAACGGGATCTTGATCAGATGGGCCAATGGGCTGAGAAGTGCCAGATGGAGTTTAATTTAGATAAATTCGAGATGCTGCATTTTGGGAAAGCAAATCTTAGCAGGACTTATACACTTAATGGTAAGGTCCTAGGGAGTGTTGCTGAACAAAGAGACCTTGGAGTGCAGGTTCATAGCTCCTTGAAAGTAGAGTCGCAGGTAGATAGGATAGTGAAAGCAGCATTTGGTATGCTTTCCTTTATTGGTCAGAGTATTGAGAACAGGAGTTGGAAGGTCATGTTGCGGCTGTACAGGACATTGGTTAAGCCAGTTTTGGAATACTGCGTGCAATTCCGGTCTCCTTCCTATTGGTGGGAGGGCTGAAGTTTAGAGTGAGAGGGGAAAGGTATAAAAGAGACCTAAGGGGCAACTTTTTCATGCTGAGGGTGGTACGTATATGGATTGCGCTGCCAGAGGAAGTGGTGGAGGCTGGTACAATTGCAACATTTAAAAGGCATCTGGATGGGTATATGAATAGGAAGAGTTTGGAGGGATATGGCCACGTGCTGGCAGGTGAGACTAGAATGGTTTGGGATATCTGGTTGGCATGGACGAGTTGGACCGAAGGCTCTGTTTCCGTGCTGTACATCTCTATGACTCTATGAATACAGGGCTGGATTAAGATGAAATTTGGAAATAGGTACCAAGAATGTATAATCGATCTAATTAAGCAAATTATTTCTGGCAAAGTCAACTGAAAACTTAACTGAAATCTCTCAACTCAGATTGTGAAACAGAAAACGTTCAGCTTCCCCCTAATGTTTGGACTGTGGCATAAAAAGGTTAAGAGAATGCAGAGTAGATTTTCCAGATGGTTGCAAGATTGAGGGATATTAGCTTCAAGAGTAGGTAGAAGAAGCTGGCATTCCTCTCCTTGTAGCAAAGGAGGTTGAGGGAATATTTGATAGAGGTATACAGGAGTTAAACAGGCACAGGTAGGAAAAGCTGTCTCTATTAGTTGACTACACAGACTAAGGTATACAGGTTTATGGTTTTGGGCAGAAGATGCAGGGATATTGTTAGAAAGAACATTTTTTACGCAGTGATGGTAATATCCTGGAACATGCAGACAGTGGAAAAAGAGATGATAAATTATTTCGTAAGAAAATGGGATAGGCACTTGTGGGAAATGAATTTGCAGGGCTATAGAAGTATAGTAGGAAAATGGGACTGATAAAAATGCTAAACCGTGTTCTAGCATGGATATATACAGGCCAATTTGTTCCCACTGTGCCATTATGACTCTATTGTCTGTCAAAGATTTATACTCAATGATCAATGGCTTTGATAAATAATCATTTTCCTTTAAGACGAAAACATTAGCATTGGTATCATTAGTATCATCAAGATGTGCAATTGTAAAAATATTAATTATGATGCCTCTTTAAATTAAAACGCCCTTAATCTTAGATATCTGCTCAAGGATGTTTACATCTGAGATTTGGAGGACTTCAAGGTATTTCCATACCTAAAAGAATATATTTATCTTGAAGGCTAGCACACAATTGGTTGCTTGGATTAATATGTTGGTCAGTAATGATAGGTTAAGTAAATTGGGCTTTTATTCTCCAGAGTTTGTAAGAATGAGAGGTGAACCTGTTGAAACAATCAAATATTCTGAAGAGGTATGACAGAGGGAACTTAAAAATGGGAGCACATCTTAGGATAAGGGGTTAATCAAATAGGTTTGAGATCAGGATGTTTGCTCACTAAGAGAATAGCAAATCTTTAACATTTTCTATTTCAGGGGATTGTAGATTCTTCATTGTCTCAGCCTTTAATATGCTTACAAACAGAATTTTGGTCTCAGAGAAACATGGAGAACAGGCTGGAAAGTAGAATTGAGACAAACACCAGCCATGGCCATCTTGAATAGCGGAGTAGGATTAAAGTGTTCCATGGTAATTTCTGTTCCTATTTCATACATTTTAGGATGAATGCAGTCTTATTGAAGCAAAGTATGTCAAAATTTGTCTAACTTTAAAACATTAATGAAAATTCTTTACTGACCTTATACTTTTCTCAACTTCGATAGATTTAACTGTAAATATTTTGGAACTTTTCCTGATGATTTTATATGTTTTTAATGAATTTAAACAGTAAGGTATCAGGTCCGTTCTGGATCGAAACAGAGTATGCTTGGTAGTATCCAGCAGTAGCAGGATTATTATTTATGGCCTAAATGACCCAGTAAGGCAGGGGAAAGTCCATTTGAGTCCCTGCTTTGATGCAATACAGCGACCTCATTGAAAGTGTGTGAATACGAATGGCATGTTAAGTTGTCGACTTTCCTCAAAACTTAGAGAAGTGGCATAAGAAAAACAGCCTAATTTATCATATATGTAACATGAATGCTTATCCAATTTGTTTTTTCTCCCTTATTTATTACATTGAAGCTTACAAATACAAGCTCTCAAGTTCCATGCTTAAGTTCATGTTAAATTAATGGCATACTTACCTCTGCAGGATCATGAGCCCACTGCCCATCTACAAAAAATTTGTATTGGTGTTCCCCTTCTGGTAGATCAAGAATAGCAATAAAGTCATTATGGCTGTAAAAAAATATACAAATACTAAATTTACTATCCATCAGTTCATTATGAAACCTTTTTTTTGGTTTTCTCAATTTCCTTCAGTTTATTATAGCATCAACATAGAAATTCAGTTCTAAGTACAGATGACACCATTCAGTTTCTTACCATTAACATTTGTGGAGCAGAGTGGGCATGTTTCATCACGGTTTACTTCTGGACTGCACTTTAAAAGGGCAAGACAGAACCAAAACCCTTTATATGATGTTATGGATTAAACAGCTATTAATAAGAAATCCTATATTATTACAATTTGTTTCTTGCAAACACATTTTATCATGCTTGATGGAAAATGTGAAGTTTCATACAGAAATGAATATTTTTAAGATGAAAATTTGATTTTGATCTTTTGAGCCTGAGCCATAGAGAGAATCTAGTGCTTCTGAAACAGCATGAGAAAGGGAGGGGATGGCAGATTCATGAAGAGTGAGCAAAAGCAGGGATACTGGCTTCATGAAGAGTAGGAGAGACAGTGGAATCAATAGCCTCTCAAACAATGTGACAGAACTGGTCAGCTACACCATAAAGGGAAGATAGACCCTGTATGAGAAGGACAGTGATGGCTTGAAGTGAAAACCAGGGTCACAGAAACTCTTCAACTTGTTTCTTCCTGTAAGAGTTGAATTGAAACACCACAGAAAAGAAGTAGGTGGGTGGGTAATGGTGGGCATTTCTTCCGTGTATTTTGTATGACAACTGATTTAAAACAGGAGACTATTATAGCTGAAGCGTTCTGTTAAGAAATATATCTTTAAAATATTATCCATCCAAATTAATTAGTTAAAGAGAATAGAAATGTAGTATGTGAGAGGTAGTTAACACCAGAGCGAAATACAGTTAAGTATACGTGCATCAAATATTGACTGCTCAAAGAACTGTGGCACAGAGTTGATGAACTGCAGACACTACCACACTTCAGGGAGAGGGACAGAGACGTGGATAATGTGTTTCAGGATGCAGTCACACCCCTTTGATTAATTACATCAATTTAATCCATGCTTAGAGACACGACGATATGACTGTGTACAACAGAGGTTATGGAGATCCAGAATTTGGCATTGGAGGAGTCTCAGCCAGTTGAGGAAGATGTACTGTGTGGTCACATTTTATCAGAGGTAGGGTAGATCACTGTACTCATTCTACCATTGTGGAAGATACATTGGCACTTACTGTTATCCTATCATTGATTCAAACCTATGCACTTCAATTCTCTACAGGCATCAAATGATCCACATTCATTCTACATATTAGGAATAATGCACTTTAAATAAGTGGAAAGCTTATGAACATTCATATTATTAAGCTGTGAAGTATCATACTCTATTTTAATAATACTTCCAAACAGACTTGTAGCTCTTTTGCATTTTGCTGGTCACAACCTTCATCCAGTTTTCTAGACTTACACAACTGCAATATATTGTAACAGGGTGAGAAACATAATCTGCGAATGGAAATCCAATTTCTCAATACTTTTGCTTCAAACTTCAAATCATGTTGTTGGATTAAATTAAATTGAAAAATTTACCAAAATTAAAATGAACCTCAATGCAGCTTTGAAATAGGAACCTTCACTGAGGCTCAAGAACCATGAAGTTTGTTTCTTCTACTATGAGGTAGATTCTCAGCAAGTTGTAAACTGCACATATTTACCTTTTAATAAGTGGAATCTTGGTATGCCAGTTGTTGAAGGATCCAGATATGAACACTTCTTTCCCGCCACCCACCCAGCGAATAACAGTGGGACGAGCTTGCTTAGGAAATTTTACAGATTCGTCTACATCAGGTTGCCAGGATACAAATTCCTTATCAGTGAGAGGCTACAATATCAAAATAAACATTGAGAAGGGGAAACTTGAAGAAAGTTACACACAGAAGTAAACAGCATTAAAACTACAATTTCTATAGAATCATATGGTAGCAGTAAAACAGTGGTTTCTCGGTAACTAGATAGTTAAATTAAACGGTTAGCGAAGAGGGTGAACTTAGCACACAAAGGAAAAGAAAGTTTTTGTTTTAAACACAGAATGGTTACAGCCAAGGAGGTGGCAGTTTTGCCTGCCTATGCCAGTACACTGCAAGAGCAACTTTGACTAGTTCTAATTCAAGATGACGGCAGAATAGAGCTTTTGAGCTCAGGGCTTGCCCGTTTTTCTTTTTTTTTTTCCCTCTTTTCTCATGGTTCTTCTTCTTTTTCTTTACCCCATGAAGAGCTCCGTCGTGGCAATGGTATCAGTGGCGAGTATGGGTTTCCAGCAGCTTCTGCACTAACAAGGTGAGCCCAGCACTGATTCATGGCTGCTACAGCGAAGGTGAGTTTGGTGGCCCGCTGCAACTGCATCCAGCACCGATTCGTGGATTGGCAGTGAAGGTGAGTTTGGGCCCAATATGAGACCCGGTGGCATCAGCAGTGGCTGCATAGGTGAGGTGGACTCTGAGCAGACTCTTGACAGGTTGGGTTTGGGACTATGTGGGACCTGGCAGCATCAGTTGTGGTTGCTTTGGCAAGGTCCAGCAAGGACTCATGTGGCAGCAATATCAGCGGAGGTGAGATGGCACTGAAGAGTGGCAATACTTGTTCTGGCAGCACGGCAAGGGGAGTCATGACTGGCCAATCCAGGCCCATGACTGAGCACTTAACAAGAGGGGTTGAAAACTTGAACTTTATTTCTTTATTTTTCTAGTTGATATTCTAAGTTTTTGTCTCCTTTTCTGTGTTTAAAGGTAGCAACAATATACAACACTTTTCACTGTCTTTTGTGACAAAATACATGTGACAATAAATCAATTCATCCACTTTGTCAATATAATACTGCAAATCTTCTCTTCAGATAATTCTCGAACTCTTTTGAAAGCCATACCTTAACAACATTCTGAGGCAGAGCCTTCCAGCTCCCAAACACTCACTGTGTAAAAATAGATTTCACTTCATACTGGCTTCAGTTATAATGTCAATTACTTATATTCATAATCTTTGATTCTCAACCTATCTGCCAATAGGGCCATTTCTCTGTACAGTTCTCATCTCAAACTTTTCCTCCAAGGAGGACAGTCCGAACTTCACCAGTATATCCATGGTCATATTGTATTTCCCTTAACCAACACACTGCTCCAGCAACCAGAGAATATTTAGTTTAAGATGCCTCCATCTCATTCCCTACAGCACAGTAGCAAAGTTCTTTTTTAAAAGTTAGCACTTAGTATCAGGCAGTTCACTGCTAGTTAACAGACTGGATTTCCTAATTAGCGACTTGGAGATAGTGAGAACTGCAGATGCTAGAGAGTTAAATCGGATAAAGGGTGGAGTTTCCACTCCATCCTTCCCACTGACCAATCACAACCACCTCCTTCCTGTATCCACCTATCATTCCACCCACCTTTCCCCCAACCCCACCCCCCTTATTTATTTCTCAGGCCCTTTCCCCTCCCCCAAGCCTGATAAAAAGTTCCAATTTGAAACATTGACTTCCCTTCTCCTCTGATGCTGCCTGACCTGCTGTGCTTTTTCCAGCTCCACTCTTTATCCAATTTCATAATCAGTGTACTGATTATATCCCCTCCTCATTACTCACAGAACTCCACCAGAAGCTCATGGAATTCCGAAGTGCCTCCTTGAAATTGTCTTTTCTCAATTCCAACACTTCATCCTTCTCTGGAATTTTGTTGCCCAAGATTACGATAGGCAGTAGGCAACAGGCCACATCCTGGGCTTCGATCACAGTGGCAAGTGATGTCACAGGCCAGCAGCCCATTGAAGACACTGATCATGTAACCTCCCAGAATCCAGCAAATTGTTTGGTCTCAAAGGCCAAGTCCTGTTGATACTAGTTTACAGAGGTACAACCTGAAATTGAAGACTCTGATCCCTATCTTTTATGTATCCTTTACAATGCTTTCAAAGTTTTACTAAGGAGTAGCGATGAGAAATGAGGGTGTTTTTGTACACCAAGCCTCTATTTATCAAGACCCATATCCAGTATTCTTACTAACAGCTTTCTCAACTTGCCTTGTCACTTTAAAAGATACCTGCACGTAAAACTCAAGTTCCCTCAGTTTCTGCAAACCCTTTAGAATTGTATACTTTATGCTGCATTGCTCATTTTCATTCTTCCTACCAAAAAGTGTACCAGTTGATGTTTCTCAGTCTTAAATTTAATCTGCCACGTCTCCTGTGGTTAAGCAATAGCCATTACAGTTCACAATGCTTACAATTTTTGTTTATTTTATAAACTTTGAAATTTGTCCAGAACTTTGAAGTTTACATCTTTAACACAGAAAAAATAACGATTCTAATACTGATCTTTGTGGAACCATAAATATGTAATTTTTTATATTCCTCCAGCTCAAAAGACAAGCATTGACTGTTTCTTTCTGCAGAAAACTTCACAGAAATGCTACCACTATCACCTTTATTACACAAGCTCTACATTTGCTCTCAAGCTTGTTATCTGGCACTTTAAAATATATCCTTAGAAGTATATTCAAAGCTGAATTAGACAAATATTTAATCAATAAGGGAATCAGTAAGGGTTATGGGTTATAAGCCTCATCAAGTCTTGTTATTACTTCATCAAAAACTCAGTTTAACTAAACCCTTCATAAATGCACGCTGGCTTTTTGAATTAATCCATGTTGTCCAAGGGACTATTACTTTTATCTTGGATACTGTCTTTATTAGCTTTCCAGCTGAAAGATCAAACAGTTAAACTGACTTTCTTATGTATTTTTACATTCACTCTTAAAAAGTGCAACATCTGTAATTCTCCATTTGTGTGCATATTAGATACATAAAGTTATACAATCCAACAATATGACAAAACAGACATCCTACAAATGTTGACTTAATCATTTAATTAAATGGTTTAACAAATACCTTTATCAAATCTCAATTCCCCCCCCCCCCCCACGCCACACCCAAGTAATACTGCAAAATAAAATTAAAAAATACACTTTTTAAAAAGAGGCATTTCTCGATCATCATTAGAAAAGCATGTAAAAAAAAACTTCCCTTTACGATGAACATATGTTATTTTCATCTCCCATCAAATTTGGGAGTTGCTTAATGCTCAAGACAGAACACATCATAGCGCCAATTGCTGATTCTCTTTTAGCACAAAAACAAATCTACAAATGCATTAGGTTAAAATAAAAAAAAACAACATTCACATCTCTTCTCTCCAAGATATACTATTGCCTGTTCGATATTATAGCTAATATTGTTAAGTGTTTTTAACTTAGAAATCCAAAAAATGGACAACAAAAAGTAAAAGAACAGACACATCTATTCCTCTATAACTGAGGAGGACAGTTGGATTCTGATCAGACATTTCAGCATCGAAAGTTGTGTATTTTGTCAACTGTCTGAAAAAAAATTGAATTATCTGCAGTTTTGCACTTCATGAATCTTGCACTATATCTCTCAATATTTTGATTTTTCACATGTTCAATTAATTTCTAATAAGTGTTTCCTGTATTTAAATGGCAGAATGTAGCTTACTTTGCTTCATTCTTCAATTTCTCTTTTTGATAAATAAATTGGACCCTGCCTAGATGTATCACACACAATTCATGATAATTATAAATTTATATAGTTGAATGGAATGGGTGAATGATTCCACCAATTAATTACAGTTTTGACATAGAAAGTGCAACACAGAAACTGACCATTTAGCACAAACAATCCAGGTGGTGCTTATGTTCCACACAAACCTCTTTAATCAATCTTTTTTTTAAAATGTCATTACATCATAGAGTCATAGAGATGTACAGTATGGAAACAGACCCTTTGGTCCAAACTGTCCATGCTGACCAGATATCCCAACCCAATCTAGTCCCACCTGCCAGCACCTGGCCCATATCCCTCCAAACTCTTCCTATTCATATATCCATCCAAATGCTTTTTAAATGTTGCAATTGTACCAGCCTCCACCACTTCCTCTGGCAGCTCATTCCATATACGTTCCACCCTCTATGTGAAAAAGTTGCCCCTTAGGTCTCTTTTATATCTTTCCCCTTTCACCCTAAACCTATGCCCTCTAGTTCTGGACTCCCCGACCCCAGAGAAAAGACTTTATCTATTTATTCTATCCATGCCCCTCACAATTTTGTAAACCTCTATAAGGTCACCCCTCAACCTCCGACACTCCAGGGAAAACAGCCCCAGCCTGCTTAGCCTCTGCCGATAGCTCAAATCCTCCAATCCTGGCAACATCCTTGTAAATCTTTTCTGAACCCTTTCAAGTTTCACAACATCAAGGTAGCGTATCGTCCAACATGGGGCTTGAACCCACGACCCTGAGATTAAGAGTCTCATGCTCTACTGACTACGTCTTAACTGTTTTAACGTTATTCATTTCAACTACAATTCCTCATAAATTCTAACCACACTCTCAATAAATACTTTGGAATTCCACTAGAATATTTGTGCCATTTTACACTCCGCAGTGAAAATATCTTCCCTAATGTCTACCTAGCTGAACCCTTCCATAATCGTCAAGCTCTTTATTAGGTCACCCCTCATCTATTTCCTGGAAAAAAAGGTCCCATTGTGTTCAATCTTTCTGTTTTTGCTAGTTACAATTTTCAGTTGTGTTACTAAATTAATGTTAGACTTACAAACTGCTAAAAGGAGTCAACTGGACTGCCTGATAAATAATAGAATCATACAGTACAGAAGAGGACCTTAGGCCCATCAAGTCTGCACTGACAATATCTACACTAATTGCATTATCAGTCATTTGGCCCACAACCCTTGAATGTTATGACATCAAGTACTCATCAAGTATTTTTTTTAATAGCTATGAGGTTTCTTGCTCAACTGCTCTTGCAGGCAGTGCATTCCAGATTCCCACCCCCTCTCGGTGAAAAAAAAAGTCCTTTATTTCCCCTCTAAACTGCCTGCATTTCACCTTAAGGTCCATAAGAAATCAGAAAAAACATAGGCAGTTTGGCTCCATAAGATTGTTTCACCATTCAATATGGTCCTGGCCAAATTAATATTCTTCATGTTCACTTTACTGCCCTTTCCTCATAAACTTTGATTCTCCTATTGATCAAGAACTTATGTCAGCCTTAAACATACATAAAGTTTTGCCTCCAAAGCACTGTGACAAGGAGTTCCAAAGACACACAACCCTCAGAGAAGAAATTCCTCCTCATCTCAGTCTTAAACTGGTTCCCCTTTATCCTGAGACTATGCCCTCTAGTCCTAGACTGTCCCATGAGTGGAAACAACCTCTCAGCATCTATCCTGTTGAAACATTTAGTATTCTTAAGGGGCTCAATGAGATCACCTCGTCTGAACTCCAGTTAGTAGAGTCCCAAAATGTTTAGTCTTTGTTCATAAGTTAATCCCTCCATACTAGGAATCATCCTAATGAACCTTCCCTGAACTGTCTCCAATGAAATAAAATATTTCCCTAAATAAGGAGGCCAAAATGGCTTACAGTACTTTGGATGTGGTCTCACCAGCACCTTGCATGTTTGCAGTACAACTTCGACTCATACTCCAAACCCCTTGAAATAAAAGCCAATATCCCATTAGCCTTCCTGATTAACTGCTGCAGCTGTGTGCTAGCTTTCTCTGTTTCATGTACAAGTACTCCAAGTCTGTTTGAGTTGCAGCTTTCTACAGTGTTTCTCTCCATTTAATTAATAATCTGCTCTTTTCTTCTCCCTTTCAAAACAAACACCTTCACATTTTCCTATGACTCCTCATTATGGACCTTTCTACTGAGGTGAACAGATAGTTTCTGTTCACACTGTCCATGCACTTCATAATCTTATACACATCAATCAGGTCCCCTCAGCGTTCTCTATTCTAAAGAAAACAATACTCGCTTATGCAGCCTCTCTTCATAGCTAAACTACTCCATTCCAGGTAACATCTTGGTGCAGTCCTCACCGCAACACCCCCCATCCCATCCCTGCCCATTCCCACTAAGACGCAATGGTAAACACCACCATCTGAGGTCTTCCTGCTGCAGTTAAATAGGGGTCCGCTCCGTTATTGGACTCTGTAGTGCCTCAAACGCTTGTAAGAAATGTCTTCAGTTTGCTTGGATACAGTCAAACTCCAATGCTCGTTTGTTTCCTTAATATGCTACTGGACAGAACACAAACACACACACACACAGACTTTTTTATGAATAAAGTATTTTTTAAATTAAAAATTAATTATGCATGACTGATAAAGGCAAGTGTCCCGCATGCCTTCTTAACTATCTTATAATCCTGTTCTGCCGTTTTCAGAAATCTGTGGACAAGCACTCCAAGATCCCTCTGAGCTTCCTAGTGTCCCACAGTTCATAAAGTACTCCCTTGTTTTCTTATTTTATCTAAAGTGCATCATCTCACATTTACCAGAGTTAAATTTCATCTGCCATTGATGTTCCCAATCCTTCTGTACCCTCCTGTAACCTAAGACCATCTTCCTTACTGTCAACCACTTGACCAATCTTCGTGTCATCACAGGTAAACTTACTTATCATCCCCCATATTTTCTGTTATATAATTTACATGATATAATAATTCAGTTTTACGAAAATATAAATTTTGTAATATAATTTTATTTTTCTCAAGACAAATTAGCTGTGAGTAATTTACACCACTTTACAATTCCATGAGCACTTATTCAGGTAGCCACTCCTCATATCTGGTGAATTGTTTGAACATGGGCACCACTCAGCCAAGCTGATTTCATTCTTACTCGGTGTCAAGTACCATTCAGCAAGATCCATGGGTTACAAATTAGTATAAAAACCAGAGTTTTGTTTTTAAACTCACTCAAAGAGCAACACAAATGTCAATTGTGGCCAATCAAACAGCGCCATGAGGAAATTAGCTAATTTAGCACAGGCCATGGATTCAACTGGGCACCTTCTTGGTCTACAAGTCTCAGTGTAAAATCCCAAGTACATTGTGTCAAAATAATATTTAACTACTTTACTACAAACATTGACTAAAAATCCTTACTCAGCATAACAAGAAATAGTTGAAATTTCATGGTAGTGTGCATGAGCTTAAGTAGACATAACAAGATCCTTGCAACTTCTCAAAAAGCAGGAGGAAAGAGGTGCATTTTTGAATTATAGTCACTATTGTTGCAAACTCACAACAAGCTTGTAAACAGAAAGAATCCATAAATAGTAATAATGATCTCTACTGGAATGAAGGACACTAGGTGTCCAGAGAACTCCTTGCCCTTACAAAAGATTAGATCAATTGGACCTATTATGCCCACCTGAAAGGGGCAATCATGGCCTCAGTTTAACATCTTACCCAAAAGATGACACCTCCTATAGTACTGCATTGAAATGTCAGGTTAGACTATGTGCTCAAATCTCTGAAATGGCGCTTGAACCAATAATCTTTTTAAATAGGATAGACCATTACTGAGGCAAGGCTTTAAACTTGGTGTCTCTAAGGATAATTTTGCTATGTCTTTGTACAAATATATATTTTTATACATATTATAAAAAAACATCCGTTATAGTACAAGTCAACACTTTCAACAACTCAGTTTACAAACTTTTTTTCTTACATGAAGGAGACTGTATACTTATTAGGCTAGAAATTAGTATAGTTTCATACTGTACCTTTGAGTCTTGTGTATGAAAAATATTGGGGTCATCTGTGCTGTCCACCATGATTTTAGGACGTTCATTCTCTTTTGATGATGGTGAAGATCCCATGCTATCACTTCGGTGGGACTTGGATCCTCCATGGCGATCTGTTCCCATACGGTCACTGCTGGTGTTCCCCATTGTTGTGACAGTATTGGTACTATTACTATGGTCAAAATTTCAAAAACAATATAGCTCCACACACACTGTCTGGGTATCTGAAATAAATAAGTGATTTCGGTTTATGGAACTAAAGAAATACTTCTACCTTACAACAGAGGAAAAGCACCCAAGACTGGATAACATTTAGAATGGAATTGATGAGTGGTAAATAACATTCGCATCACACAGTGCCAGGCAACAACCTGAGGTAAGCAAAATATCTTTCCTTGACGTAACCACAGCTGCATCCCCAATTATTAACATTCTGGGATTACCATTGACTAGAGACTTAAGTGGACCAGCATATAATTACCATGGCTACAAAAGCAGGTCACAAGCAGGGGATTCTGCAGGCAGTAACACACCTCTTGACCTCCAAAGCCTACCCATCATTCACACTATGAGTTAAGAGTGTAATTAAATACTTTCCACTTGCAAGACGCTTAACATCATTCAAGCCAAAGTATCCCGCTTGACCAGCATCCTAGACACTAGCTTAAACATTCACTCGCTCTACAATGGTCACAGTGTGCACTAATTACAAGATGCACTGCAGCAAGATACCAAGATTCCTTCCCCATAACAAATGTCAAACCTGTGTCCTCTACATCTGGGTTTCCCAGGCTTCAGCCCGTTTAGTGGCTGAGGCTCAGCTAATGTTGGAAATTTCCCACGGGCCAACCAAGCCCCTTTCCAGGTCCAGTCCGCAACCTCAGGTATGGCACCTTACTCAGCTCCCAGTGTACCCAAATCTTTGAAGTGATCAAGGGATAGGCTTATGAAGGTGCACCAGCTTTTAGAGGAGACCAGAACTCAGGGCCATTGGTATGAAACCTGTCCCATTAGAAATTTGGAGAGTGGGGGAATTTGGAACTTGCTGTCACAGGGAGTAGTTGAGGGGAATAGTATTGATAACACAGAATGTGGAAAAACACAAGGGAGAAAGGAATGGAAATAGTTCCTGAAACAAATATGAGAGAGACCCAAGGGGCAACTTTCTCACACAGAGAGTGGTACGTGCATGGAATGAGATGCCAGGGGAAGTGGTGGAGGCTGGTACAATTTGTAACATTTAAAAGGCATCTGGATGGGTATATGAATAGTAAAGGTTTAGAGGGATATGGGCTGGGTGCTGGCAGGTGGGACTAGATTGGGTTGGGATATCTGGTCGGCATGGACGAGTTGGACCGAAGGGTCGGTTTCCATGCTGTACATCTGATTAGACTGGATTCCCTACAGTGCGGAAACAGGCCCTTCGGCCCAACAAGTCCACACCGACCCTCCGAAGAGTAACCCACCCAGACCCATTTTCCTCTGACTGATGCAACCAACACTATGGACAATTTAGCATGGCCAATTCACCTGACCTGTACATCTTTGGACTGTGGGAGGAAACCAGAGCACCCGGAGGGAACCCACACAGACAGTCACCCAAGGCTGGAATTGAACCTGGGACCCTGGTGCTGTGAGGCAGCAGTGCTAACCACTGAACCACCATGCCGCCCATGACTCTAGCCCTTAGAAGAACCAGGAAGAACACAGACTACAATATCCTGACAGGCATAAAATTCACACTAGAGAACAACAACAGACTCCCATTCCTAGATGTGACAGTTGAACATACAGTTAACAGAGAACTTCAAACCAGCGTCTGCAGAAAAACAAACAGACCAAATACTTAACTTCAGAAGCAATCATCCCAACATCCACAAACAGAGCTGCATCAAGACATTATTTCAATGAGCTACATCACACTCAAGCTCCCAAGAACTACAAAAAGAAGAAAAATATCTCCACAATGTTTTCAAGAAAAACATATACCCAATAAACACAATCTGCTGATTTCTCAGAAACAAACCCAAACAAGCACACACAATGCAACCAAAAACTATAGCCACATTACCTTACATCAAAGACATATCAGAAATGACTTCCAGACTACTCAGATCCCTTGGCATCATGGTAGCCCACAAACCTACCAACACACTTAAAACAGTGACTAGTGAAACTAAAGGATCCATTAGATACTAACAGCAAAACTAACGTCATTTACAAGATACCATGCAAGAAGTGTAAAAAGCACACTGGACAAACAAGCAGGAAACTTGCCACCAGGATACACCATCACAAACTAGCCACTAAAACACATGACCCACTTTCACTAGTTTCCATACATACAGACAAAGAAGGACACCACTTTGACTGGGACAATACACACACCCAAGGACAGGCGAAACAATGACATGCATGAGAATTCTTATAGGCATAGCATTCTAACCAGAATTCCATCAATAAACACATCAATTTAGATCCTATCTACCTTCAGTATCCACCTTAAGAAACCTATAAAAGTGGGGCGGGACATACCAGCGCTTCACTAGGGACTCTCACTGATGTTACCTAGTATGGTGACAAAATATCTGAAAAGAAATCTTCCAGCTCAGTGAGCTAACTTACATACTTATCATCAATCTGAACTACAAATCTTCCCAAAAACTGCTAACACAGGAATACTATCACCTGCGAGTTCCCCTCAAAGCCACACATCATTTCGGTCTTTCTCTGTTCATCATTTTTGCTTGGTAACATCTATAGGGCCATACTTTGCAATTACAGTTTAAAATAGTCTTTGCAAATGACGCTGGTATTAGCAAATCAGACTAAACTGATCATGGAGGTTTAAAATAGTTGCAACAGAAAAACAATGAAATGCAAACATCTGTATAGCTCAATACCATCACAATACACTTACACAAAAAATGATGGTCAAAGAAGCCTCACGGCTCCTGCACATTATTCCTCCTTTGTATTTATTGTATAATGTAAATCAAATTCAATACGGCACAAAATAGATCCTTTATTCATTTAATTCTTATTTTAATACATCAGCTGGAAGATGAATCAGGGTAGAACTGTATTGACACCCTAATGTCTGAAGAAGGACTTATGCCCGAAACGTCGATTCTCCTGTTCCCTGGATGCTGCCTGACCTGCTGCGCTTTTCCAGCAACACATTTCCAGCTCTGATCTCCAGCATCTGCAGACCTCACTTTCTACCCTAATGTCTGTCTAGCAAGAGGTAAATCAGATTCTCTCACTGATGCAATTGGCCCAGTGGATCTTAATAACACCCCCTAGCAAGGTGGCAAAGCTTATCTTCCTTAAAAATGCGAGCAGCAGGAGGCTATAATGCATTTCAAGCCTACTCCATGATTCAGGAGAAAGTGAGGTCTGCAGATGCTGGAGATCAAAGTTGAAACTTTATTGCTGGAACAGCACAGCAGGTCAGGCAGCATCCAGGGAACAGGAGATTCGACATTTCGGGCACAGGCCCTTCTTCAGGAATGAGCAGAGAGTGTTCAGCAGGAGAAGATAAAAGGTAGGGAGGAGGGACTTGGAGGAGGGGCGTTGGAAATGTGATAGGTGGAAAGAGGTCAAGGTAAGGGTGATAGGTCGGAGTAGGATGGAGGCGGAGAGGTCAAGAAGACGACTGCAGGTCAGGAAGGCGGTGCCGGGCTGGAGGGATCCGGCTGAGACAAGGTGGGGGGAGGGGGGATGAAGAAACTGGTGAAGTCCAAGTTCATCCCCTGCGGTTGGAGGGTTCCCAGTCGGAAGATAAGACGCTCCTCCTCCGACCATCGGGTTGTTGTGGTTTGGCGGTGGATGAGTCCAATGACCTGCATATCCTCGGTGGAGTGGGAGGGGGAGTTGAAATGCTGTGCTACAGGGTGGTTGGGTTGGTTCGTCCGGGTGGCCCAGAGGTGCTCTCTGAATCGCTCCGCAAGTAGGCGGCCTGTCTCCCCAATATAGAGGAGGCCACACCGGCTGCAGCGGATGCAGTAGATGATGTGGGTGGAGGTGCAGGTGAATCTGTGGCGGATATGGAAGTTTCCTTTGGGGCCTTGGAGAGAAGTGAGGGGGGAGGTGTGGGCGCAAGTGTTGCACCTCCTGCGGTTGCAAGGGAAGGTGCCGGGAGTGGAGGTTGTGGATCTGACAAGGGAGTCGCGGAGGGAGTGGTCTCTACGGAAAGCTGATAGGGGAGGGGAGGGAAATATATCCTTGGTGCTGGGGTCTGTTTGGAGGTGGCGGAAGTGACGGCGGATGATGCGCTGTACATGGAGATTGGTGGGGTGGTAGGTGAGGACCAGTGGGGTTCTGTCCTGGTGGCGGTTGGAGGGGCGGGGCTCAAGGGCGGAGGAGCGGGAAGTGGAGGAGATGCGGTGGAGGGCACCGTCGACCACGTCGGGGGGGAAATTGCGGTCCTTGAAGAAGGAGGCCATCTGTGTTGTACGTATTTTGAACTGGTCCTGCTGGGAGCAGATGCGGCAGAGACGAAGGAATTGGGAGAATGGGATGGCGTTTTTACAGGGGGCAGGATGGGAGGAGGTGTAGTCCAGGTAGCTGTGGGAGTCGGTTGGTTTGTAGTAGATGTCCGTGTTGATTCGGTCGCCTGAGATAGAAACAGAAAGGTCTAGGAAGGGGAGGGAGGAGTCCGAGACTGTCCAGGTGAATTTGAGGTCGGGGTGGAAGGTGTTAGTGTAGTGGATGAACTGTTCAACCTCCTCGTGGGAGCACGAGGTAGCGCCGATACAGTCATCAATGTAGCGAAGGAAAAGATGGGGGGTGGGGCCAGTGTAGTTGCGGAAGATGGATTGTTCCACATACCCTACGAAGAGGCAGGCATAGCTGGGGCCCATGCGGGTGCCCATGGCTACTCCTTTTGTTTGGAGAAAGTGGGAGGATTCAGTAAGTTCACGATCAAGTTGTTACCTCAACAACATCTTCCTGCCCTACAGTCCAAAATGTACTGATCTCAAAGTTTTAACTATACTCATTAACTGAACATCTATGACTTCCTAATACATGGATCTTTAAAAAAATGGTAGTGAAGAAAGTATTCATGACAGATCAGCCCCCATAAATAAATGGAGAGAGAAGGATGAGAAAGAGGACCCCATGAGGGACATGACAAGACTCTGGGTTTGCCTACAATGCAAGGACTCCAGCTGTTCAAAAAGGTAGCTCACCACCACTTCTACAGGGCAATTAGGAATGGGCAATAAATGCTAGCCTGGTCAGTGATACCCATATCCCATGAACAGATTTTTAGAAAACAGAAGAAAAGGGATTGGCAGATTATAGTAAATCATCTGTGCCGATCCTGACTATGGGGAACTTGGCCCGAGAAGCAAAACTGGGATCTCAGCCACCCTTACCAGATGGATATCCACACTGCAAGACAGACAAAGGGAAAGGTCAGTGGCCAAACTCAAGATGCTCACACCAGACACTGATCAATGGCCTCCAGCTGCCTGAATTAAGTGGCCAACTCCAAAGTGAACCACGTGTTAGTCCTGGTAGTCCCAGACACACACTGGTATTGAGCAACCCAACCTGTTCATTAGGTCAGAATGCAAGAGTCAGAGCAGTGGCAATCAGACATTTCAAAAGGGTGAAAGAGAGAAATTCCCATAAAAGTGAAAGGATGAAACGAAGATACTAAAGGCTGAGTGTAAAACAGAGAAAAAGACTTTAAGGAAGTGAGAGAGAGAAAAATAGATAACCCTGAAGATCCAAAGGGGCCAGCACAAGAGGTAGAGGGGAGAGGTGAAGGATCAAATTGGGGTTGGAAGACTCCCCTCCCCCCTTCAAACAGCATAGGTAATCATAAAGAGATGTCAGCCCTAGACGCGCATGGTCAATTCTGCCAAGAGACCTAGAGTACTGTTTAACTTCGGAATCTCCTTCCGTTCGACTGGGCTGACACGTTTGTGCGCAAATTGATGCAGCTAGGGTCCGGGATTTAGCAAAACGTGAGGTAAATTGGATGAGCGGGGAAGGCAAATAGTTGGTTCAAACTTGACCGTGTTTGCCGCTCGTTGGCCTGTCATGCAATTTCCCTGCTCCAGGATTAAGACTCCGCTTTGCAGGTCACCAGCAACGAGTCGAAGAAAAGGCGGAGGGGGTCTGGCGGGTGAGTGAGTTAAGGGGTGGGGGGCGGATAGTGAGAAGAAGAGGGCTTTTCTAAATCTTTAATCGTTAGGGAAAAATACTGAACTTGTTTGAAATCTGAGCCTTAATAAAAACTATTTAACGTGCTTTAAAACTTTTTTTCATATTTTAATGTCGGTTTATTTTAACTATATAGTAAATATTAGTGGTTTTGTTTCTGAAGTGGCGTTACTCTTTGGATTTTAAAACTGGCTAACATTGGTAAATGTTTTGGGAAGCACTTGACCTCGGCTCAACAGGCTAGAAAACATTCCAAATTCACACCACAAAATTTGACTACCTTTGTTACACTCCAGACCAGTGTATATACATTCTTCCCCAGGCCAGTGTTTCCTCGCAACTTGCAATTGCTTTAATAAAAAAAGTAGCGTTGTAAGATAATGCAAAATGCAGATGACGTGACGGGTACACGAGTTGTTCTTATAAGGTATTTCGATTTCGTTGCGGGTGACCTCCACATACTTATACAAACCGAGTGGGGGGAGGGAAGGTGTTTTTGAATAATAGTTTACAAGGCGCACAACAGCTTGAAGTGAAACACTTTTGTGTGGCAGCGAAATAGGTGGTCAGCTTGCATTTGTAAATATTGCAGCTACATTTGCCACGAAGCAACGAGACAAAAGGGCTTGAGCAGCAAATACAGTTTGTGAGCGCAGTCCGGCCTCTGCTGTCAAGTACAAGAAAAGACAAACTGACTCGACACGACTCACTGTTTAAGATCCTACAAACGTCGTCAACCCGCGTCTGAACAGGAGGAACGAGGCCTCCTTTAAAGGCGCGACTAAATTTAGGTCCGACAACTCACCCCTTCGTTTTGCTTCGAAGGAAGGGGACGTTGAAGACGGTGACAAGAGCTGGGACACTTGCTGATGTGCTGTGCTGCCCCGGCCTCAGGGACGTTATTAGCCGGGACAGGGGTGAACCTGTTGCTCTCGCGCTCTCGGTCCCGCCTCCCCCCCCAGTCAACCGCCGTGACCGCTGCGCGCGCACGTGTTTCTTTTCACCACCTCCCCCCCGGGCGCTCCATCAAGGTTCAGGCCAAGTACCTCATGAAGAAGGCCATCTAAATTTGAACATTCAGATATTGCCAATATCTATCTCCTGCCCAGCATTAGTATTCTGCCAGAGGGGCTAATCTTTTAAATTTTTAGATATTTGTTTGCATTAGCAGCAAGGGATTTGAAGTGTGAATTAAACATGTACGACCTACTTCAGTGCACTAGCAGCCACTGCTCAGTGTCGAGTCAATGAATATGCTGTTTATGTTACGTATCCTGTATTGACATCAATGTTTGTAAATTGAATAATTATAACACTTTTTAACAAAATATCAGTTTTATCTGTATCAATATTTTGGTTTCAAAGAACAAAGTATATATTGTGTAAAATTGGGCCATTGAAAAATATAGGTTACAGAACAGATTCAGATGCAGCATCATCATAGGGCTGGTTTCTAGGACTGATAAATATTTTAAATAAGTTTAATTTTAAAGATGTTAAACTGTCTTTCAGATGACACTCTTTCACAATAGTGACATTTTAAAAAAAAAATCAATACAATTACCTATGAAGGACTTGCTGAGAAGTGGAGGGTGGAGCTGGCCAGAGTTGATTGGAAGGGAAGACGATGGAGCAGCAAAGGTGGGAGCTTCTGGGGGTTGTTCAGGAGGCAAAGCAGAAGAAGAAACATTCTGCAGGGAGGGTGAGGCAACATGGCTGACAAAGGAAGCCAGGGACAGCATGAAAGCAAAAAAAGGTACAATTTGGGAAGCCTTTAAAAACCAGCAGATGGTGATAACTATAAAAGCACAGGAGGAAGACCATGAAATATGAGGGTAAGCTAGCTAGTAGTACAAAAGATTGCATATAGAAGTTTAGATGAATAAAAGAAAAAAGAGAGGCAAGAGTGGAGATTTGATTGCTGATAAATGAGTAGAGTAACTTTATTTGTTGTTTCTACCATATACAGCTGATACAATCAAAATGAGACAGCATTCGTCCAGGATCAAAGTGCTATGTGAACATATACTTTACATGAGAGTACAGTCATACACAGGGCAGCATAAGGTGCATTGAAAAATGCAAGGCAGCAGTAATTCCTGACAAGACAAGACAATAGGCACAGTGGTGGACATTTTGCAATGTAACAATGAATGATCAGTTATAAAATGTTGCTTTAGCAGCAATTCAAAAAGTCGTCCGAAAATTGCAAATGGAATAGAGTGCGATCATACAGTTTTAAGGAGCCCGATGGCTTGGGGAAGAAACTATTGCGCAGTCTGGCGGTGCAAGACCGAATGCTCCGGTATCTTCTACCAGATGGTAGGAGGGAGAAGGATTTAAATTAAGAATTTTGTTAGAAACGAATATCGCTTCTCAATAATCGCTCTAGACAAATTCAGGAAAACAAAGTTTTATTAACAAGTCAAGTCTGCAGAGTCGGGCACCCTTAAAGAAAAGGCGCGCTGAGGCTTACAAAGTCTCCATTATATATAGCACAAGTCCCTCCTCTCCTTGGCTCCAACAAGCCATGAGGTTCACATTCTTAAAAACATCATTATTTTTATCACAAAGTCTGCAACAAAAGGCTCCAGAGTCTCCAAAGTTTGTTGTTTTTCTCACCCTGTAGTCTTATCAGTCAAAGGCTTTAATCTGAAACAGATGTCTCAAGTCGTTCCCCCATCCTGGAGTCTTATCAGTCAAGGACTCATCCTTCCCTGCTGTGTGAATGGCTTCATCAATCAAGAGCCTGCTTGTTTTTACTATCGCTCACAAATTGTCAGCATTCTGCACAATTTAAACTACTCTACTTTTGAGTATATAAAATGGTTGTTAGAAAAGAAACAAAAGTTTTGTCTTTTATTATAGATCAGTCTGTGGTCCAGGCACATCTTAAAGTTTAAACCGAAATTACCTCTCACAATTCCACCCTTTTCTTTCTTTAAGATGTGCCTGACCAAGATAAGCCCCCCTTCCCTCAAGGGCCCGGGAAATCCTTGGTCTTTCGCAGCAACATCACTTTAAGTTCCCGTGTCCCATGTTGTGGAACCACCACTGCCTGGAGTCGGGAAATATTTTTCTGAATTAAAAACTGAATACAGGGAGTTAGGCAGGGTAATACGAGAAGAAGAATCATGCCTCCCCCAACCACCAGCAACGCCGTGCGCCACCAGCTACCACCTAGGAGACCATCCCACCATCCGATGCCACTAAGAGGACGCCAAGATTGTACTGGCACATGGGCCAATCTCCGAATTTCATCGGAAATTTTCAAAACCGCTTTACCATTATCGTCAATTTCTAGACAGCAGTTTGTCAGGTTAAATTTCCCGCACACACCCCCCTCCGAGGCCAACAGATAATCCAAGGCAAGTCGGTTTTGATATATAGCAGCCCTCATCTGATCCTGCTGCTGAGCCAACAGCTCTAGGGCCAGGGCAGTCTGGTTAGTAATGACCTCTACGACTGCTTGGAGCCTGATAATTCGATTTAGCATATAGATAGGAGTGCGATATCCCCATGATCCGTCCTGTGCCCAAGTAGCCGGCCCATAGTATTCAATAATCCGGGCCGGTGGCCACTCATCCCCCCAATCACTGACTTGGATATCCCTTGGCGACCTACGCAGGGAGTCAAAGAGTTTAACTCCCAAATCATCGCCTTCCTCCCGGGGTAATAGGAAGAACGCAGGTCGTATTAGACCTAGGAAGCATACCCCAGCCCATCCCATGGGCAGTTTGGAGTATGCCTGATTACCGCATATCCAAAATAGGCCATCTGGAGCAGGCCCTCCCTGCCTCACAACGTCATCCCACAACTCCTTTACCCCAGGGACGCCCTCATAAGGACCAGGACCACTGCAATTCCAGTATTCGGATTGTTGACCCCGTGGCAGAGTCTGGACAGGATTATTCCAGCATTGATTCCCCTGACAACCACCTCTCCACACTCTTTTCATGCCATCGGAAGGGTCAGCACTTAGCTCGTAAGAGGAGGAATCAGAACGTAACCGAATGCAATTTTGATGACCTCGGTGTGCAATGTACCAAGCAATATTCTCAGGCCACCATACTCGCGTGGTTGCATCCAATATATTCTGACAGGGGCTAATCCCTACCTTCACGGTCCCCTTGCCTTCAATACAGAACTGGCCCTCAGGGCTGTTTGTCAGTCTCCACCCCTGGCTTTTTCTGTCGTTGTCATGAGTCCAAGTGGTTTGCAGCAATTCCCCTATGTCTAAGCTTTGACCAGTCCACGGCCATTGTTCTGACATATGCGGCCCCCCACAGACCCAGCAATTGCTAACATTTAAAACAGTGGCTATTCTAGAGGTGAGATCAATAAACAGGTTTTGTGTAACATCAGGGAGTTCAATCTGTCCTTCTACCTCTTCGTATACAGATGGCACTTTAGGGAGCACGACCGTTCCCTGACGGTCTTGCTCTTTCCCCAACCCCCGATCAGGGATCTGTATCTTGGTCTCCTTGACTCTGTCAACCTGCTCCCTGAGCAACACGAAGGATAGGTCCCACCTCCCAGTTTTGCTAATACACACCCAGCGGTCATTTATAGGGCATCCATGGATTTTGCCACCGTATCCTTTATTATATACCTGATAATAGGGTCTCCCATCCTCCCAACATTCATGGCGTGCACTCACATCGTAACACCTATCGTCCACATAGGAATGGGACACAAATGATCCCGAATAGATTCGAATCCCAAGTCTTACTGTAGTTCGACATTTGTCACATCTCCCCTCACCCTCCCCCACATACAGGAGTAAACTGATCAATATCCCCACCAATACAGTCCAAGTAGAGTTCATTATTGCTGTCTTTTCAGTTTTACCGACAACGGCTTGTCCCCTTGCTCGCATGTCCAGGTGCTTTCTTCTTCAGGCGGAACAGGCCCCTTTATCCTTGATGCGTGGACCCACCCTTTTTCTTTCGTCCGAACAGCTGCTTCAGTTGTTAACAGAACCAGGAACGGTCCTTCCCACCGCAGCTGGAGCTTTTCGGCCTTCCAGGTCTTAACAAGTATCCAATCTCCGGGCTCCACCTTATGCAGGAGGAAGTCGAGTGGCGGAGTCTGAGCCAAGAGACCTTTCCTCCGGAGTTCTGCAAAAGAACGGGATAAGGCCAGTAAATAGGTTCGGATAAATACATCCCCCCCTTGTAGAGTGGGACATCCATCAACCTTACTCCAATACGGTAATCCGAAGAGCATTTCATAGGGGGAAACCCCGACATCTCGGCGAGGTGCCGTACGTATCCTCATTAGGGCAATGGGCAGGCACTTTGGCCAGGGTAACTTAGTTTCTAACATCAGCTTAGTCAATTGGGTCTTGAGCGTGCCATTCATTCTCTCAACTCGACCCGAACTCTGAGGATGCCAGGGTGTGTGGAATTTCCATTGGATACCCAGGGCATTACAGATCAAATGGTGTAGCTTAGAAATAAAATGCGTCCCGCAATCGGAGTCAATAGATTCCATTATGCCATATCTCGGGATTATGTTCTCTAACAACAGTCGGGCCACGGTTGGTGCATCGTCTTTGGCAGTTGGGAAAGCCTCTACCCAGTGAGTGAAATGGTCTACTATTACTAGCAGATATTTCCATCTCTGTACTGGGGGTAATTCTGTAAAGTCGACTTGGATCCTCTGAAATGGCCTAATCGCTAGGGGCTGACCACCAGCTGGCATAGAACGCATGGCTTTCTGATTAATACGCCGGCAAGTGGGGCATCCGACTACCTCTTGTTGGGCTAATGTGTATATCCCCCTGCATACATAGTCTCTCAGGATTGTGTCACACATGGCTTGCACCCCCCAGTGGGTCTGATGGTGTAATCGGTGCAGAATACCCCGGGTGATCTGTTTGTTCAGTACTTGTCTCCCATCAGGAACCGTCCACTTCCCGTTAGTATCTAGCCGGGCACCCAATTGATCCATTTTATCAATCTCCCCCTGGGTGAAGACGGGTTGTTTAGCGAGCCCTTCCCTCAACGGTATTAACGTTAACAATTGGACGGATTTTTCGACCGCTGCCCGCTTGGCTTCCTCGTCTGCCAGCCGGTTTCCCACCGCTTCCGGTGTCGACCCCTTCTGGTGACCGGGTACATGGACTACTGCAAGTTCCGTAGGTAACGCCAGGGCTTCCAACGTTAGGCTGATCATTTGTTCGTGAGCTAATTCCTTTCCCCGGGAAGTTATCAATCCTCGCTCTTTCCAGATTTTCCCGAAAGTATGAACGACTCCGTATGCATACTTTGAGTCAGTATATATGGTCCCCACTTTCCCTTCCAACAACTTCAGGGCCCTCTGGAGGGCGTACAACTCACAGGATTGGGCTGACCACTTCCCGGGCAGTCGTCCAGACTCAATCGTCCGTTTCGTTGCACCATCTATAACAGCATAGCCACTGTATCGTACTCCACTGATGCACCGGGAGGACCCGTCGATATACAGTTCCTGTCCCTCACCCAGCGGGGCTTCTTGCAGGTCCTCTCGGCTTTTGGTCTGCAAGTCCACAAATTCCACACAATCATGCTCCTGTTCCCCGTCTGCAGGACGTCCGTACAGAAACTGGGCTGGGTTGCAACTGAGATCTTTTGCAAAATTGAGATCGTTCCCGGTCATCAAAATCGTCTCATACTTTAGGATGCGAGAGTCTGTTAACCAGCGGTGAGCCTTTTGAGCCAGTATGGCACTAACCGAATGTGGGGAGTATACTGTGATCCTTCCTCCAAAGGTAAGTTTTCGGGCCTCTTCTACTAACATTGCCGTAGCTGCCACTGCCTGTATACAGGTCGGCCATCCACATGACACAGGGTCTAACATTTTTGACAAAAATGCAACCGGCTGACGTTTCCCTGCCCGCAGCTGAGTAAGCACACCCTGGGCAATTCCGCCGGCGCTATTAACATATAACTGGAACGGTTCCTTCAGGGTGGGTAAAGCCAATACCGGAGCTCGAATCAGTTTATTTTTAATAATATTAAATCGCTGCTCCTCCTCATCTGACCAGTCCACCTTTTGTCCTTCTTGTCCCAGTTTGTCGTACAAAAATTTTACTAAAGTGGTGTAACTTTCAATCCATATCCGGCAATACCCTACTAGTCCCAGGAATTGTCTGACTTCCTTCTTCGTCCTGGGTATTGGCATACCCGTAATTCCTGATATTCGTTCTGGCGTGATACGGCGGTGCCCCTTACTGACTTGATGGCCCAGATATCTTACTTCTCGCTCCACAAACTGGAGTTTTGTCCTGGAGACGCGTAGACCCTGTTTCCCCAGGAAGTTCAACAGGGCAACGGTGTCTGCTCGTACCTCCTCTTCTCTTGGTCCTGAGAGTAAGAGATCATCGACATATTGGAGCAATTGATTCTCCGCGTTACACTGAAATCCTCCTAAGATCTGCTCCAGTATTTGTCCAAACAAATTAGGTGACTCCGTGAATCCCTGCGGCAAGACCGTCCATCTTAACTGTCGCTTTCGTCCTGTGAAGGGATTCTCCCATTCAAAGGCAAAAAGGTTCCGACTTTCTTCGTCAAGGGGGCAACTCCAGAAAGCATCCTTCAGATCTATTACACTGAACCATTCATGTTCGGGGGGAATTTTACTCATTAACGTGTAGGGATTAGGTACCACCGGGTATCTAGCCTGGACTACTTTATTCAACCCCCGCAGGTCTTGCACCAGCCTATATATCCCGTCCGGCTTCCTCACAGGGAGTATTGGAGTATTGAAAGGGGACATGCATTCCTCCAGTAGTCCATCTGTGATTAATCTTTCTATCACAGGTTGTAACCCCTCCCGTCCTTCCATAGCAATCGGGTATTGTTTCCTTCTTACCGGGTCTCTTCCTGGTAACATGGTGATTTGGAGAGGTTTGATGTTTAGACCCCCTCTGTTCCCCTCTCGGTACCAAACTTCCGGGTCTATTTGTTGATCATCTTCTTCGGTGAGGGCGAACAACCTTACCACCATTTCCCCGTTACTTGGTACCGTTCCGATCCCTAGTTTGACCTGCAAGTCTCTTCCTAACAAATTAAACCCCGCCGATGGCAGTAGAAGGAGGTCTCGTTTAGTAGTTCTGTTTTCATATCCAATTTCCACGTCCTCCACCACTGGGACTTGTAATTTATGTCCTCCAATTCCAGATACCCCCATAACTTTTCCTCCTGCTCGGATGCCGGGAGGTATTTGGATTATACTTGATCTTTCGGCTCCCGAGTCCACCATAAATGTGATCTCCGATCCTTGGGGCCCTACTTTCAAGTTTACCAGGGGTTCCTGTCGATAGTCCTTTTGCCCCAAGGGTAGGAACCCCCGACCTCCCTAATCTTCCTCCATCAGGGCGTACGACCTCACCTCCCGCTTGTAGCGGGAGCACTCCCGTTTAAAATGTCCCTCTTCATTACAATAGTAACATCTGAGTGTCCTCTTCGTTTCCCTGTCGCGGTCTCACGTTCCTCCACTCTTCCTTTGTTCCGGCCACGGTTCTCTTTTCCTCTGCTCTTGCCACGACTCTCCCCTTTCCTGTTTCTGCCACGGCTCTCCCTTTTCCTTTCTTCCAGCTGTCATTTGTTGCACCGTTTGCATCATTATCTTTGTCGCCTTCCTTTGCTTCTCATCGTCCCTTCTCACAAACACCTTTTGCGCCTCCCGTAGTAATTCACTTAAAGATTTACTATCCCAATCATCCATTTTCTCTAACTTCTTTCGTATGTCCGGCCAGGCTTTTGATACAAACTCTACCCGTATGAGTTGTTGCCCCACGTCCGTCTCAGTGTCCACCCCAGCAAACTGCTGCAAATTCTTCCTAATCCTGTCTAGGAAGTCCGTAGGGGTTTCCTCCGGGTTTTGATGATTACCAAAGGCCTTGGTAAAATTGTGCCCCTTCGGGGCTGCGTGTCTTATTCCTTTTATCCAATATTCCCGCATGTCTCTCATGTTGCGCCGTCCTCCCTCCGTGTTCTTATCCCACTCGGGGTCGGTGAGGGGAAACTTCTGCTCCCCTCCTTCTCCCCCCTCTCTCTCCCAGACCAAGAGCGCAGCTTGTCGTATCATCTGACGCTCCTGGCTAGAGAACAATGTTTTCATGATGGAACACATCTCTTCCCACGTGTAAGTATTCGGACCCAGGAACTGATCCAATTGTTCAGCAAGTCCCAAGGGGTCCTCTAGAAGACCCTTCATCTCCCTCCTGAAATTCCGTACTTCAGTACTCATCAAGGGAACGTTCACATATCCCGTCCTTCCTTCCTCGCCCCCCATGGGCACTTCCTGGAGTGGATTCATTCTTGCAATCGAGACAGGGTTTTGTCTGTGACCCTTTTCAGCTTGAGATCTGGTCTGTACCCCTGAGGTAGTTTGTGATTCCTCCCCATTTTCTTCCCCTTCCCCTGAATCGTCGTCACCCGAAGGAACATTTTGTGGGGCAGACGGGGTCACGTAGGGCGGCGGTAAGTGATCTAAAGGGTCCCATTCTTTCTGCCCTTTCGAGTCTTTATTAGTTACTTGCATTTGGCAAGATATCGTAACCGGCAGCCAACAAAGGGCATAATCACTTTCTTCCAGATTAACATCAGGTTTTGAATTGACATATAAAATGAGGGCTTGCCGGACCCAGTCTTCGTCAGTACCGAATCTAGGCCACCACACTGAGTCGCCCTGAATAGGTTTCTGGGACCACTTTTGACAGTATTTTACCATCTTCCTTTTAGATTTTCCCTTTCTTCCACCCTGATCCCAATTATTTAGCATTTTCCCTAACGGACTATCGTCAGGTACCCCGGGGTATGTGTCATTGTCCCTGTTTAAGCCTACCTTTCCCTTAATCACCTTAGATCCCTTATTTCCCATTTCCGAGGACTTCGTATTTTTCCCGTGATAATCTATCACAATGTAGCCAATTCCCGGACCTTCAGTCCCGTGATCGCCCAGGTTCCTTTGCAGGCACCCCCGGTCTTTGGATTCCTGTGTCCTACGTCTCTGTGACACAAATCACAGGCACGCCGTAGGTACACGTTCCTCCTCAAACACGGTCTCTGCAAAATCCCTCACAGGCGAGCCCCGGTCTCTAGATTCCTGAGTCCCACGTCTCTGTAGAAAAAATCCACAGGCACCCCGTAGGTACCCAGTCCTCCGGAAACACGGTCCCCGCAAGTTTTTTCTTACCTGGGTTCGGTGCACCGAAATTACTCGATCGTTAACCGTCCCCACTGCCTCGGGTACACCCCTCCTTTGTTTTCCTGAGCCTCCCGGATATCACTCGCTCAAGCCGCGCGGGGCGACAAGCAAGGAATCAGGGACTGCTGAACTCAGCAGGGTGCACCTTCTCCGATATCCTTCCTCAACTCCCCTTGCGGCCGGAGTGTTGATCCCGGATGACGAGCCCCCAAGTTGTTAGAAAAGAAACAAAAGTTTTGTCTTTTATTATAGATCAGTCTGTGGTCCAGGCACATCTTAAAGTTTAAACCGAAATTACCTCTCACAAATTTAATGCAGGGAAAAGAGACCCCGATGATCTTCTCAGCTTTCCTCACTATCCATTGTCGGGTCTTATGATCCGAGATGGTGCAATTCCTGAACCAGGCAGTGTTGCAGCTGGAGAGTAGTAATATGAAACAAAAAAAAGGCAGAGGAACTGAATAGGTACTTTGTTTTTGTCTTCATGGTAGAAGACACCAGTTGCATAGCTGAACTTTGAGACTCGGGTCAGAAGTGAGTGTAGTGGCCATCACTAAGGAAAAGATCTGTGGGAGCTGAAAGATGGAAAATCACCTGGACCGGAGAGAAACAACCATGGGTTCTGAAATACAGTCGGTTCAGATATAACACAATATTTCTGGTCCCGTGCAATCTTGTGTTATAAGAAAATCGCATAATAGCTGTTCCATTTAAACTAATGGGGCTAGAGTTGTGTTATAGTCAATGCACCATTTAAACTAATGGGGCTAGAGTTGTGTTATAGTCAATGCAAGTAAGGAAAGTTCACATTCTTACAAATAACTATCCTATCTACCTGTGACTCTACTTTCAAGTAACTATGAACCTGCACGCCAAGGTCTTTGTTCAGCAATGCTCCCCAGGACCTACCATTAAGTGTATAAGTCCTGCTCTGATTTGCCTTTCCAAGTTGCAGTACCTCACATTTATCTACATCCAGGTTCAGTTGGAAGGATGTCTGGCCTTGGAGGGCATCCAGAGGAGTTTTACAAGAATGATCCTGGTACAGATGGTTTTGTCATATGAGGAGTGATTTAGGATTCTGGGTTTGTATTTCATGGAGTTTAGAAGAATGAGGGGGATCTCATTAAAATTTACAGAATACTGAAGGCCTATGCACAGTTACAAAAATAGAAATTGTAACATCTGTGGACAGAAATCAGAGTTCACACTTCAGATCTAACAACTCTTCCTCAACTGTCTCCAACGGATGTGGAGTCATAGGAGGCACTTGGACCTAAGGACACAGCCTCAAAGTGTAGAATTGAGATGAGGACAAATTTCTTCAGCCAGAGTGTGGTGAATATGTAAAACTCATTGCAGCAGAAGGCTTAGTCCAAGTCATTGAGCGTGTTTAAGTCAGAGATAGATTAATTTGTCACTAGTAAGGGGATTAAGGGTTATTACCTAGGTTTGAATACAGTACTTCAAAGCCCTGTATTTGTGTTTGTATACCCCCAGAGAATTAACTATTTATTTATACAATTTCTTTTTTGTTCCTTTTGTAGTCTGGAGGCATGGGCTGGGGTGGAAGGACTGTAATTCTGAAACTTTTTATTTCTTTATGTTTCTATTTTATTATGATTTTTGTATTTTTCAAATTTATTCCTCAGAATCTGTAATTAGGCACCTTTGTACCTAATCTGGCATCATAAGTGGTGACTTGTAAACGTTTCACTGTCCTCATGTGAGTACATGTGACAATAAAGCTAATTCTAATTCTGTGTCAGGTAGCAAACATGGTAATTGGTCAGACTCGTTTTTGAAGCCTTCCCGAGAGCTTCAGTGGGTAAGGGAGGACTCCCTACTGGAGTCTACTGAACTTTACCTGGTTCTTTCCCTGTGATCATTCAATTGCCTGGAATAAAATTCTTACAAGCAGTCCGTTAAAGGTTTAGCACATTTATTTAAACATTTACTACAGTATCACAGTTACAGAGTAACAAGACACCAAGCCCTAGTCTATTTAGAGGTTCTAAAACCTCAGCAGAGTAGCGGTACCAGCATTTACCAACCTCTGCTCTCTCAGACTACTCCGAAAATGGCACTCACAATCTTTAGTATTCATAAAATTTTTGTCCACTAAACATGTCAACCAAACTCATGCTGTTGAATATGATGCCCTTCCCGCATTCCTGCTGTGCTTGTGATGAACTTGTTAGTCTTTTGATCACATTTTATAGAATAGCAATGACGAAACTGCCCTTGTACTGACTCGGGTGATGACAATAAGTATTGATATCTCTTAGGTTTGGTCACATACTCATTACCTCATGTCCTTGTTTAAACCTGATTACTGACTTTTTTTTTAATGCCTTAAACTCATTCCTCATTGTTTTCCACCTCATGTGCTTGTTCATTAAACTCTTTATTCAAACCCCTTTTGTCTTTCCTCGTAGGTACTTGAAGTGATCTAGATTAGAGTGGTGCTAGAAAAACACAGTAGGTCAGGCAGTATCCGAGCTCACTTAAAGTGATCTGTCAAAGGCTTTTGTTCCTCCTTAATAACTAATTGTTAAGTTCCATAGCTGCCTAAATTTGTTCTTGTACAGAGCTGGACTTCCTGCTTTTCCCAGCAAAGTTATCTTTCTTAATACTTTTTTCCTTTTGCTTTATTTCTAACATTCTTTGGGCTCTTTAATTTTATGCTTTTCCTTCGTGTTCTTTCTCATCATGATCAGCATTTGAACATATTAGTCAAACTTCCACAGTATTAACAATCAAGTAAAAGGGTATTCTTCAGGTGAATCAGAGTTGCCACCTGGTAAGGAGTATACAGATGTACTTCAGAATCCTGTTTGTGCTAATTTTTACATCTTCCCACCTTAAACTTCAATTTCTACAATAACAACGGAACTACCTGATCTAAGTCTGCAACATTGCATTTACACGCCCACCAATTCTTTTGATAGCACCCTAAATTAAGTAGGAATTTGTCAGGATATTGTTAATATGTGCTACAAATAGGGTGGCATGGTGGCTGAGTGGTTAGCACTGCTGCCTCATAGCACCAGGGACCCAGGTTCGATCCCAGCCTCGGGCGACTGTCTGTGTGGAGTTTGCACACTCTCCCCATGTCTGCGTGGGTTTCCTCCCACAATTCAAAGATGTGCAGGTCAGGTGAATTGGCCATGCTAAATTACCCATAGTGTTAGTGCATTAGTTGGGAGTAAATATAGGTGAATGGGTCTGGGCGGGTTACTCTTTGGAGGGTTGGTGTATTCTTGTTGGGCCAAAGGGCCTGTTTCCATACTGTAGGGAATCTAGTCTTAATATGCACCTGTTTTCCCTCTGACTCTTAGATGATACCAAACAGTCATAGAGATGTACAGCATGGAAACAGACCCTTTGGTCCAACCCGTCCATGCCGACCAGATATCTCAACCCGATCTAGTCCCACCTGCCAGCACCCGGCCCATATCCCTCCAAACCCTTCTTATTCAAATACCCATCCAAATGCCTCTTAAATGTTGCAATTGTCCTGTAAAACATTGGAATCCTGTGGCTCATCTAGAATTGCAAATACAAAAAAAACCTTTGCCAAGCTGGTCTATAAAATGAAAAATCACACAATACTGGATTGTGGTCTGACAAGTTTATGTGAAAGTGCAAACTTTCAGAGGTCCTGCTCTTTCCTCAGCAGAGGGTCCAAAGGCTTGCAGTTTCAAATAAACCTGTTGGACTATAATCAGGTGTCGTGTGATTATTGACTTTGTCCACCCCAATTTAACACTTTTGGTGCCTCCATATCATGTCTATAAGATGCCAAATGGGCACTGATCCCAAACACAGGTTTATATTTGAGGAGCTAAAAATCTTAGTGTTAGAAATCTTCTCCGTTTTCTAGTTTCTAATTTTTCAATTTTTTAAAAGATTTTATCTCATTTCAGATAAATAACCATCCCTTAAGTTCCAGATGAAATATTCCAAGTGTCCTCATTGTTTTTCCTTTCCCTAATGTCTGAAGGTATTATTTATTGCATTATTTATGCATATTCATTCAAGAAATTCAAACAATTGGTGACACAGTGCTCACTTCTTTCTACCATCTGGAGACGTCTACAAAGTTAAAAGTCATACAACACCAGTTTATAGTCTAATATAACCTGGTGTTGAGTGATTTTTAACTTTCTACATCTCCACGTTGCATGAATTAATGACTGTCAATGATTTCATCCTTTCTTCTCTTGTACCTTGACAGATGGGCCTGAGTATATTCTCAGGGGTTTTACATGATTCTCAATGAGGAAGAATGGGAGACGAAGACCACTCATTCTGAAGAAGGGTTACTGGTCCCGAAACGTTAGCTCTGCTTGCTCTCCACAAACGCTGCCAGACCTGCTGAGTTTTTTTTACTGCAGTTCTTATTTTCGTTTTAGATTTCCAACATCCGCAGTTTTGTTTTATTTTAAAGAGCCATCATTGTTAGGGTGTTGGTACCAAACTCTGTGCCTGTGAGAGCAGCTGACTGTTTACACCACAGTCTCAGCCCCTGATCCTGAGGGCGCTCCTCGCAATGCGCATGAATGGGTGCACAGACAGTGCTTCCGGGTCAGCCGGAAGTGTTGGGGGGGTCACTTGTTCTTTGGAGATTGTTGTCCGGTTTCCCAGCGGATTCGGACGCCCTGCTTTCCCAGGACATGGGCGCAGAGAGCAGTGCGGCCCGGAGCTGCCGGCTGGAAGAGCCGCCGTTCACTCTGCCCGCCGGTCTGAGCGTCTATCGGGCGGTTTTGGAGGAAGAGCAGCCGGTGTCCGTGTTCATCTATCAGCGGGGGAACGAGGAGGCCGTCAACAAGGCAGCCAAGGTAGTGGAGGCCCCTGGGGAGGGTGATGCTGCCCTGAGGGAAGGGGGTGTGTGGGTAAGCATGTTTCTAGCCCTGCCCTGCCATTCCCTTCCCCTCCCCCAGACTTTGGGGTGATCCTGCCTCTGCCGTGAGAGTTTGGGGAGGGGGAACCTGTTCCTGCTCCAAGGTGGGGAGAGCCCTTAACTCGAAGACGGCCAAAGTAGACCATAAGATGATGAGGAGGCTTCTCGCCTCATCATGGGGGAGAACTTTAGAGATCAGCAAGGCCACTTATGTGGAGTTACAGGAGATGGGTGAGATACTAAACGTGTGTTTACTGTGGAGAAGGTTATGGAAGCAAGAGAACTTGGGGAAATAAGTCACGATGTTAGGTTCTTTTCCTGAGATTTCACACATGAGATGCAATTCGCACACACCAACTTCTGCTAGGTGACCCCTCTGATAGTCTTCGCAGGCGTGCAAAATTGAGTCAGAAGAGAGACCCCAACCAAAGAAAACACATCCCCTTTTCCAGATCAGTTGGCAATGCTTATAGATACTCTGGCCACCCCCACCCCACGATGATGGAAGTGCCCTAATCCTGGGGAATCGTTATGCAGATGATTTTGCGTTGGGGAATCACTGAGTCACGATGTAGGTGTGATGTGTCCTAGCTTCGGGGTGGCCCCGCAAATGAGTTCAGGCTCTGCTTGTTCCTCAGAAAATGTAGGTGTGATAGGCTTCAGCATTAGGGATGATCACGCAAACGAACCTGATTGGTTGGGGAATGGCTATGAAAGTATTTCTGAATGGAAGAGATTGAATGAGAGTTTAATTTGATAATAGTAGGGGGTAGTAGTAAACGACTGTCTAAATGGAGTGGGAGTAATCTGCATTCATGTTTGAATGTCATCCCCACCCACTTTCAGAATGTTCAGTCAGTGCAGCTTAACCATTTAATATTACATTAATGTCCAGAGAGATATTCAAATTTAATCTTTTGACATTACAGCGATATCTTGATTTGGAGATGCCAGTGTTGGAGTGGGGTGTACAAAGTTAAAAATCACAACAGTTTATAGTCTAATAAGTTCAATTAGAAACAGTGCTCTGAAAGCTAGTGCTTCCAATTAAACCTGTTGTCTGGTGTTGTCTGATTTTTATCTTGAAAAGTGTAAATATTACAGAGGAGGTAGTGTTGGATATCTTAAATCCCTGGGAGCTGATCAGGTGTACCCTAGAACTTTGTCAGGCACTAGGGAAGTGCATGCTGGGCTCCTTGGTGAGATATTTGTATCATCAACAGCCACAGATAAGATGCTGGAAGACCTGGAGGTTGGCTATCGTGGTGCCACTATTTAAGATAGCTAGTAAGGAAAAGCCAGGGAACTATAGACTGGTGAGCCTGACATCAGTGATGGGCAAGTTTTTGGAGGAGTTTCTAAGGGACAAAATTTACATGTGTTTGGAAAGGCAAAGTCTGATTAGGAACAGTCAACATAGCTTTGTGCATGGGAAATCATGTCTCACTAACTTTGAATATTTGAAGAAATGACGAAGAAGATTGATGAAGGCAGGATGGTTGACATGATCTACATGGACTTCAGTAAGGCCTTCGATAAGGTTCGGTATGGTAGACTGGGTAATAAGGTTAAATCACATGGAATATAGGGAAAATTAGCCATTTGGATACAGAACTGGCTGAAAGGTAGGAACTAGAGGGTGTTGGTGGAGGGTTGCTTTTCGGACTAGAAGCCTGTGACCATTGGTGTGTTGCAAAGATTGATGCTGGGTCCACTGCATTTTGTTGATTTGGATGTGACTGTAGGAGGTGTCGTTAGAAAGTTTGAAGATGCCACCAAAATTGGTGGTGTAGTGGACAGTGAAGAACATTGGCCCAGCTGGTTAAGGTCCCAGTGCATTTTGAGGAAATGGGCTAAAGAATGGTAGATGGAGTTTAATTTAGATAAAGTGAGGTGCTGAATTTTGGGAGGGCAATTCAGGGCATGACTTAAAAGTCCTGGAGAGCATTACCAAACAAAGAGACCTTGGAATGCAGGTTCATAGTTTCTTGAATGTGGAGTCGCAGGTAGACAGGATAGTGAAGAAGGCATTTGGTACACTTGCCTTTATTGGTCAGTGTATTGAATATAAGATTTGGGAGGTCATGTTGCGGTTGTACAGCTCATTGGTTAGGCCACTTTTGGAATACTGCGTTCAGTTCTGGTCTCCTTGCTATAGGAAAGATATTGTGAAACTTGAAAGAGTTCAATAAAGATTTACAAGGATGTTGCCAGAGTTGGATGATTTGAGCTTTAGGGGGAGGCTGAATTGACTGGGGCTATTTTCTCTGGAGCATTGAAAGCTGAGGGGTGACCTTATAAAGTTTATAAAATCATGAGGGGCATGGATAGGATGAATAGCCAAGATCTTTTTCCCAGCATGGGCGAGTCCAAAACTAGAGGGCCTAAGGTTTAAGGTGAGAGGGGAACGATTTAAAAGGGACCTAAAGGGCAACTTTTTCATGCTGAGGGTGGTACGTGTATGGAATGACCTGCAAGGAAGTGGTGGAGGCTGGTAAGATTACAACATTTGAAAAGCATCTGGATGGATATACAAATAGGAAGGGTTTAGAGGGATATGGGCAAATGCTGGCAAATGGGACTATATTAATTTAGGATATCTGGTTGGCATGGACAAGTTGGACTGAAGGATCTGTTTCTGTGCTGTACATCTCTATGACTCTAGGCTTTTTCACTCTACTTCTCCACTACCATGATAAGAAGTGCGTGGCGATGAGTGAGCTTTCAACTTGTGATAGATGCTTTATGACATTGTGGAAGTATTATTGCACCTGTCAAGCAGAGGTTGCTACTGTAAGTGACATGCTTTCTTAGGGATTGATGCCAGCCATTTTATGGCTGCATTCTGTTGGAGTTTCTTTCTTCCATGTTAGCTAAGGGAGGAAATTGGAGCTGGGAAAATCAGATGTGGAAGGGACCGTGATTAACCAGGTATCAGTTGTTTCAATGAAATAGTCCAGGTTACTATTAGTAATTTGTCAACTTTTGGACTCTTTGAAACTGACCTCAACTGTAACTGATGGTTGTTATGCCATTATAGCCTTCCACCCAAGTTCTTTCATACCCAAATGTGTAGGTAGGGGTATGTCTGCCACTTTGCATTGTTAGGTATAGGGGTCTGGGTGGGTTGCTGTTTGGAGGGTCGGTGTGGACTAGTTGGGCCGAAGGGCCTGTTTCCACTCTGTAGGGAATCTAATCTAATCAATTGAAAGCAAACATTGTGTGTAGTGTTGTGTCCCGGATAGCCTTGTTTCAACTGCAGAATAACTCAGCAAGGAAACGTTGGTATGAATGATCAAGGCAACACAATTTAAGTTTATTTGCTATGTATCCGTCTTCATCTGTAAAGAGAAAGGGCAAGTTTGTACTTCAGATGTTAACTGATTTTGGTGTTCTTTCAACATTCTGTTTGTGTTTCATTGTACAAAATTAAATCAGGAGATTTTTGCATCTGGTTTCATCAAAGAATGAGTGAGCATGCACATTCACAACTGCAACATCTCAGCATTTTAGAGTAAAATGAAATATTTTGAATGCAGTCACTCTGGTAATTAAGAAAACATGACAATTTATTTGCAAACAGCAAGGCCTCATAAACAGTGAGACAAGGATGATCTATTTTAGTGCTGTTTGTTGAGGAATAAATACTGACCGTGGCACTTTGGAGAATTCCCAACTGAACAACCACCTGCTCCATCGTCAACATGTAACTGAAAAGGAATATTAGAAATGGACGTAAAAAGAATAGATTCTGGAACTGTAAAAGGTTTCAATATTTGCAAGCATGTTAAGATTTAGAGTTAACATTTACAGTAAGTGTTTCAGTTTAACCTTTCAATGGAACAATGTTGATTAGCTTTATGATGACCAGTTGTTTGCACACAATTTTAGTTACAGCAGTTTTGGTTTAGTCTTGATACAGTGATTATAGTCATGGAGGTGTTGAATTTAGGTAAATGGTGTCAGACTTGGAGGAAGTATCTAGTGTTTTCTTTAATGTGTGGAGGAAACTTTTTCAAGTTAGCAAAGCACTTCTTTCAATAACAGTAAAGTTAATATGCATTCAGAAGCCCGTGAATTCTGTTTGTAGGATACAACAGTTAAATGCTCTGAAAAAGGATATCTATTGCAGTTGTTTTGAGAGTTAAAAATGTAAATATCACCACCTGTATATTTCAGCATTTGAAAACTTTACGCCATCCATGCCTGTTGAGGTTCTTATCAAGCACAGTTGAAGTTGATGGAATCCACTTGGTTACTGAACGTGTGCAACCTCTGCATATCATCCTTGAAGATCTTTCAGCAGACGAGATCTGTGCAGGTATCTTTGATGTGCTCCAAGCACTGATCTTTCTGCATGACCGAGTAAGTACAAGGTTTGGAAGCAAGCACTTGTTAAATTTAGCTGAGATAAGCATCATTGTCTTGTTTGTGTGAAAGCTATCATCAAATTTTGTGATTATGTTTGGGAGATGAGTTACACTTATAAATCTGCCCCTTTCTATTTCCCATGGGAAGATTGGGTTTTCTCCTTGAACAGCTACAATCCTTGTGGTGATGCTGCCAAACTTTGTTTCCATTATTCTGACACAGCAATAGGGAAGGTATGATGATGGCGGTTCAAGTCTGGATGGTATATGACTTTGAGGAAAAAACTTGAAAGTGATGGGTATTCCCATTACATTCTGGCTATTTTCTTTCTTATTTGTGGTAGTTATCAAGGAAATATGTGACGTTATAAATGAATCTCCATGCATCTTTGGAATCACGCTGCAAGACTATTGCTGACAATTGAAGTGGTGTTTTTGAGTCAAATGGCACCCACCAATCAAACTGTTCTGCCAATGTTCTTGTGTTGCAGCTACTTCCAACTAGGCATATGGTCAATAGCCATTATGTTAATGATGTAAGCTTTGTGGGTGATTTAAGCAGGAACGGTGATGATTCATTTGTTGCTGACTATCCAGCCTTGTTCTACTGTTCGCCGAGCTGGGCATTTGTGTTGCAGACGTTTCGTCCCCTGTCTAGGTGACATCCTCAATGCTTGGGAGCCTCCTGTGAAGCGCTTCTGTGATGTTTCCTCCGGCATTTATAGTGGTTTGTCTCTGCCGCTTCCGGTTGTCAGTTCCAGCTGTCCATTGCAGTGGTCGGTATATTGGGTCCAGGTCGATGTGCTTATTGATTTGAATCTGTGGATGAGTGCCATGCCTCTAGGAATTCCCTGGCTGTTCTCTGTTTGGCTTGTCCTATAATAGTAGTGTTGTCCCAGTCGAACTCATGTTGCTTGTCATCTGCGTGTGTAGCTACTAAGGATAGCTGATCGTGTCGTTTTGTGGCTAGTTGGTGTTCATGGATGCGGATCGTTAGCTGTCTTCCTGTTTGTCCTATGTAGTGTTTTGTGCTTACATCATTAACATAATGGCTATTGACCATATGCCTAGTTGGAAGTAGCTGCAACACAAGAACATTGGCAGAACAGTTTGATTGGTGGGTGCCATTTGACTCAAAAACACCACTTCAATTGTCAGCAATAGTCTTGCAGTGTGATTCCAAAGATGCACGGAGATTCATTTATAACGTCACATATTTCCTTGATAACTACCACAAATAAGAAAGAAATAAGTTGCATCAAGACACTGTTCAAAAAGGGCCACAACACCTTGCAATGCACCTGCAAAAAAAGGAGTAAGAAGAACACTTTTACAATGTATTTGCCAAAAACGGATACCCGTGCAATTTCATCAACAGATGCCGAAGGGAAAGACAACGGAACGAGGACATGCCGCAACCCAAAGGACTAGCCACACGACCATACATCAAGAGCATTTCCGAACTGACAGCCAGACTACTGCGATCACTAGGACTCATAACAGCACACAAACCAACAGCCACTCTCAGACAACAACTCACCAGAACGAAGGACCTGATACCCAGCATGAGCAAAACCAATGTAGTGTACAAAATCCCACGCAAGGACTGCACAAAACACTACATAGGACAAACAGGAAGACAGCTAACGATCCGCATCCATGAACACCAACTAGCCACGAAACGACACGACCAGCTATCCTTAGTAGTCACACATGCAGATGACAAGCAACATGAGTTCGACTGGGACAACACTACTATTATAGGACAAGCCAAACCGAGAACAGCCAGGGAATTCCTAGAAGCATGGCACTCATCCACAGATTCAAATCAATAAGCACATTGACCTGGACCCAATATACCGACCACTGCAATGGACAGCTGAAACTGACAACCGGAAGCGGCAGAGACAAACCACTATAAATGCCGGAGGAAACATCACAGGAGGCTTCCAAGCACTGAGGATGTCACCTAGACAGGGAACGAAACGTCTGCAACACAAATTCCCAGCTCAGCGAACAGAACCACAACAATGAGCACCCGAGCTACAGATCTTCTCCCAAACTTTGAGCCTTGTTCTACTCTTGCAGCCACATGTTGACATTGCTAGTTCTATTAATTTCTGGTTAATGATGATTCCCAAAATCTTGATGAAGGTCTCGGACATGGCAGTCTGGTTGAATGTCAGAGGAGTAGTTAAGCTTTCTCTCATTTCAAATGAATGTCACTGCTATTTGTTTGTCATTCATCAACCTAATCTGTAAAGCACTATGGGCTCCTTGTAGTATTGGAGGTGTATTAGATTAGATTAGATTACATTACATTACATTACATTTTAGTGTGGAAACAGGCCCTTCGGCCCAACAAGTCCACACCGACCCGCCGAAGCGCAACCCACTCATACCCCTACATTTACTCCTTACCTAACACTACGGGCAATTTAGCATGGCCAATTCACCTGACCTGCACATCTTTGGACTGTGGGAGGAAACCGGAGCACCCGGAGGAAACCCACGCAGACACGGGGAGAACGTGCAAACTCCACACAGTCAGTCGCCTGAGGCGGGAATTGAACCCGGGTCTCAGGCGCTGTGAGGCAGCAGTGCTAACCACTGTGCCACCGTGCCGCCCACTAAATATAGTTGAAGGCCCTACAATAGGCAAGAACAAAACGCTATTCAGCCCTTTTGCTGCTTCGCCATAAGGATCTTCCCTTAAGCAATGGTTTGAGTTAAATCCTGGGATTGAGAGATTTTTCATAACCTCAAGGTCACGTTGTACATGAAGTATAACTTCACCTGCCAGACAGTATTTTTATTTTTGCTCTTTACTGTTGTTTTGATAGATTCCTTGGTGCCACAGTTGGTTTAATGTGGGTGGCCTTGATGTCAAAGAGAGTACTAATCTGTTCACTGAGCAAATATTTGGATTATTGAAACATCCCGGATCTCGTTTTAGGGCCGTTTGGCTTAATATTTGATTTAGTCCTATAGCTAGAAATAATTTGTCTAGCATTCTTGGCTTGCAATTTTCTCAACAAGTCCTTTGTTTTCACTGCAAATGAATTGCGTCTACTGTTATTGTCACATTAATTTCATCAGAATGAAGTCATTTTGCGAAAAGACATTCCTTGCATAGAATTGCATTAAAGACACTTTCATCTTTTAGCCATTACTAAAATATTTCAAAGTATAAAATTGCATCACAATATTATTCCATTGTATCACAGGGAAAACTGAGCCACAATAATGTATGCATTTCATCTGTGTTTGTAAGTGAGGATGGTCACTGGAAGCTGGGCGGTATGGAGTCCATGTGTCAATTCTCTCAAGCATCAGCTGAGGTGAGAATATTTCATTTTAGTCCTTTTCGCAAAAGTCCATTTGGTCAATATTACCTTTATCTATTGCAGAATAAAACTTGATTTGTACTGTTCTTGGAAGTTATTTTAAAACTTTTTTTTAAAAAAGGTTTAATACGTGTTGTTTCTTTTTACAGTTCTTGTCCAGCATCAACTCGTTGAGAGATTTGAGTAGCATTGCTCCTGAGGAGCAGGTGTGTCCATAATTATAAAATACAAGCAATGTTTTAATTCTTTATGAAAATCAATCTTAAGATTTTTTAACAAAATGGGGAACTGCTGTATGAGATATTATAGCATTCTGGCTAACAACCATGATTTCAGATATTTTTGTGTTACGAGCACCTTCATAATTGAACAATTCTAACATGCAGAATTTGCAAGAATGAAGAACAGTTGTGTGTTAGTGCCCTGAATGCATTTTGTTTTATTCATGTACATTACTGAAAAGACAATTGGCAGAGGAGAAAAGAATAACTCTTTCCACATTCCATCCACATGTCTCCCTCATTCCTGCTCCTGCCTGAAGGCTTTGCTGTAACAATGTTTCATGATAACAATAGCTCACTGTCTGTAACCAATGACCCTATATCTGGATTGCACTGCCTTTAGACTGTGGTGGATGCAACTTTAATTGGGACGTTGAAAAAGGAATTGGACTGTTACTTGAAGGGGAAAAATTTGCAAAGGAGTGGTACCGGGTTGATTGCTCATTCCATTGTCGGATTGTGTGTTAGCTGATAATTTGACTGAAGCTCACAGTAGGAGAAAGTGAGGACTGAAGTTCACAGGAGTCAAAGCAAAACTGTGAAGGGACATGCAAAAAAGGGAACGCCCCTTCCTTTCTCTTTACCCTGTCTCCTCACCCAATTCTTCCTGATCCTGGCAATGTTAAGACCAGATGTATATTATCTATTATCTCAGCAGAAATAAGATATTTGCCCGGAGATCTTCCTGATTTGTTCAATATAACACGGAGCATTGCTCTACCTTGCTAGCAGTCTGTGTTGTTCTGCAAGGTACAGTACTTCCAAAAAGTATTTGTTTTCACCTGAGGATGTAGGAAAAAAATTAAGTGATGAAGTTGAGACTAACACTGAACCAACATACACGACTGCTTTAAAAAAAAATGAGGGAAAATAAGCCTCTGTGTTGGGCTGTGGGCAAGCGATAATATAACGCATAAATGGTGTAGTGAGATTCATTTTCTTTTGATTAGAGTTAGGAGACTGCACTAACAATCCCAAACCTGGCGATGCTGGAAATATGAAACATGCAGATGATTCTGAAATCACTCAGCAACTCAGTAGAACATATGGGGAAATAACAAAACAACTAATTTTTCAGTACAACCTTTTGTCAAAACTCACCAGTCAGGTTGTCATTAAATATATGCATAAATCTTGTTCAATATGTTTGATGCCTGAAATTTCCTGACAAGAGTGTTGTTAAACAGTCAGGAAGACAGCATGTGCCATTGTAATGTATAGCAGTACTGTCTGAAGTATCGGTTTGATGCAGATAGGATGCAACTTAAGGGCAACAGCATGTTATTAAAAGAAGAAAAATGTATTTAGTCTGCAGGCTTTCAGATTCTTCCTGAAACGCATGGACATGCTCGAGATGCTTACTCATTTGGGGTGATGGTTGAGAAACTCCTTCCATTGCTAGGTGAAATGGGTAAGGATTTTCATGTTTTTCGGTTATCATACATAATATGTGTAATTAATATAGCTAATGACTGTCAACAAACTATCAGAAATATTTTGGTCAATTCAATTATTTGTTTCTTCCCACATAAGAATCGCAGGTAGATAGGCTAGTGAAGAAGGCGTTTGGTATGCTTTCCTTTATTGGTCAGAGTATTGAGTACAGGAGTTGGGAGGTCGTTGCGGCTGTACAGGACATTGGTTAAGCCACTGTTGGAATATTGCCTGCAATTCTGGTCTCCTTCCTATCCGAAAGATGTTGTGAAACTTGAAAGGGTTCAGAAAACATTTACAAGGATGTTGCCAGGGTTGGAGGATCTGAGCTATAGGGAGAGGCTGAACAGGCTTGGGCTGTTTTCCCTGGAGTGTCGGAGGCTGAGGGGTGACCTTATAGAGGTTTACAAAATTATGAGGGGCATGGATAGGATAAATAGATAAATTCTTTTCCCTGGGGTCAGAGAGTCCAGAATTAGAGGGCATAGGTTTAGGGTGAGAGGGGAAAGATATAAAAGAGACCTAAGGGGCAATTTTTTCACGCAGAGGGTGGTACGTCTATGGAATGAGCTGCCAGAGGATGTGGTGGAGGCTGGTACAATTGCAACATTTAAGAGGTATTTGGATGGTATATGAATAGGAAGGGTTTGGAGGGATATGGGCTGGGTGCTGGCAGGTGGGACTGAATTGAGTTGGGATATCTGGATGGGTTGGACCAAAGGGTCTGTTTCCATGCTGTACATCTCTATGACTCTAATTAGTTTAGGTGCTTCACTCTGTTATTTCTAGCTTTTTTCAGAAGATCAGAAGCTTTTCAAGCAGAATAGGCCATTTGGTCCATTGGATGCCAATTGGCTGCTCAGGAAGGACATACTTGATCTCCTTTGATTAAAAATCTAACTCCGCCTTTCATATATTCAGTTTCACAGCCTCCACAGCTCACTGGGGAAGAGAATTCCAAATAGTCTCGAATAAACTCCACATTAAGATCACTTCTCATTCTTGTAAACCCCAAAGAGTGTAGGACCACCTTCTTGACTTCGTCCCAGGAATCCGTCTTTAGACCATTACAAATACAGTTATGTCCTTCCCTAAGGAAAAGAGACAAAGAAAAGGGGAGGTACTAGTACTCTAGGTGTAGTATCAGCAAAGTTATGTACAGCTGTAGCGTGGTTTCCCTATGCCTTTCCCTTGCAATAGCCAAAATTCCATTTACCTTCCTAATTACTTGCTGTACCTGCATGCTAAAGTTTTGTGATTTTCCTTTTTTCCTTGTCATCATTGTGCTCTTTGTTACAACAGATGTTGAATAGGATTGTCAGAAATCATTTTGAAGCATATTGATAATCTGGAGAGTTCAAAATGGTTGTATTGAGCAGTAATCCAGAAACCAAGCAGCATTGGTTAGATACTGTGATGTGGGGATGAAAAGTATCATTTTGTGCAAATTTGTCTGTGACTCTAGAATCATTAGAGAATTTGAATGGGAATCTTGAAAGTCTATATGCTTTTTGCTGAAACCTCTAACTTTTACAAACCTGTGTAATAATATTTCAGGACTCTGAGAAAGAAAATTTGAGTTAAGAATTCTGGATTAATGAAAGTGAAATTTGAAAGGGAACATTAGATAACTCATGATGCAGTGATGGTTAGGATTTTGGCAATGGAGGAAAAACATACAAAAGTAATGTTCAAGGAAAACCTTGAAATGCTTACTTTTTGAAAACTAATTATTTCCTGAACCCTGGAAACCAACTGAGACTAGTTGGATAGCTCTTCAAAGAGCTAACATTGGCACAAGGGGCTGAATAGCTGCTTCGGTTAAGTATCATTGATTCCATAATTCAACAGGGAAAATATATTCATGTAAATTGTGTTGTCATTAACAAGAAACTTTTATCAAAGATGTTGCAAATCAATGAAGTCCATTTGAAGTGTTGCAGGAAATGAGGAAGTATGTGGCAAGTATAATTCTGTAAACAGCAGTGAGATAGTGATTAGTTAGACTATCTTAGTGATGATTGAGGGATAAATGTTAAACAAATGCTAATGAAATAGTGGCATCAAATGTCAATAGGTATATTTTGTCCTAATGCAATATCTAAGATACATAGATTTTTAAAAAAAATTCGTTAAATGAAGTTTATTGGTCTTTTGTGTGTTGTATGTTAAGCTGTGTGTGCGCAGTTAATGTACTTATCCTCTAGTTGCAGAACATTTGCTGACAAGTTTTCAAGAAGCCTTAAAGGTTTCCCTCTTAAACCCAGACCCAATGCAACGTCCATCTTTACAGAGTTTACTGACTCATGAATTCTTTAGGTAAGCATAGACATCTTTCTCATTTCTTCAGCAGGTTCTTAAATGGACCATCTTTTACAATATTGCTTCCTTATTTAGTGCAGTTTGTGGGTGTGAAATAGTGTTATTGCCACTTCACTGAAAATTTGTTTGACAGTATGAAATAGCAAGTAATTAAACAATCATTGGTGACAGTGTACCTCATGAGATCTATTTGTTTTGTGTGCATGATTTGCTATCAGTGCTGTCAAATCTTCAACCTACTAACACCATCATCTATCTTCAGTATGTCAAAGAAACCAAAGAATAATTTATTGTGCTCGAATGCATCAGTTTGAGCATTGAACAAATTTATGTTAATGTAGTAAATTGTCAAAACTTCAGTTGTCTAGAGGGTGTAGTTTGACTGCCATATTTAGAAATGATTAAAATAAATCATAAAGTTCATAGTACTTTCCACACACACATCTAAATTATCACAGAAAATGCAATGCCATTTTGTCACTGTACAAATGGTAACAGTATTCCATTTTTTAAATTTCAGTGACACCTTTGTAAAAAAAAAATTAATGTGTATATTTTGGCAAAGGTATTCAGTGTTCAGAAAGCATATTCTGTAGATTTCTATTGCAGAGTATATAATTTTCACGCAATGGTTAAATGAAGAGTAGTGTCGTGATAAATCTGATACTCATTTAACTCCATTTAGAAAACAGAAGAAAAATTGTAAACCGATGGCAGTGTGTTCATCTGTCTATGAATACCCTGTGTACATTTGCTTGATGCTGATAACAGACCTTTTGAATTGCTTTGAATTTTATTTGTAATAGGTTGTCATTTTGTGGAATTAGACTTAGTAAATTTTGGGTAGCTTCCTGGTATTTTCGATTGTCAATGAGAAAAATATGTCTCTGATCAAACCCATTTTATGCACTGACACAGTTTAGAAAGTTGATGTTTGGTACTTGGTGATTGTAACAGTTGGTTGATAAATGTTCTCTCTCACAGCAGGAATGAGTTCTTGGAAGTAGTGAATTTTTTAAAAAGCTTGACATTAAAAACTGAGGAAGAAAAGAATGAGTTTTTCAAGTAGGTATTTTGTTTCTGTTACTGAGTTTTATTTTTAAAATAAAAATTATATTGTACAAGTGCTACAAAATGATGATTATCTGACAATTACTTTTAAATATATTCAGCAACTGAAAGGTGGGCTGTTAATATTTTCACTTTTGTCCCTACCTACATCCATATGAAGCAAGTAAACAGTGGAAGCACTAACTGACATTTTACTCCATCGTTATTGATGCTGAAGTCAATTATAGCACTCCTACACCAACTCCACATAAACATGTCAATCAAACCTGGGACTTCCAAAAGCTTGAACCTGCTGTAGTTAGTGCATTTATGCGCTCAGCTATCCAAGGAGATAAATCCATTCAACCCACTTGTTTCATCCTTTCACTGATAATATTTAAATATTTTCTTATCAATCTGTTCAGAGATGTTGTGGCATCTCTCTGGAGCAGGTGGGACTTGAATCTGGGTCTCCTGACTCAGAGCTAAGGAAAATGTTACTGTGCCACAAGAGCTCCTATCATTGCTATTACATATTAAATACTTTTTGAAAGTTAGGTTAATTCAGCAACTTCGGAAACAGCACCATTCTAGTTATTTTACTAATGGGGAAGCAATGACCTAGTAGTATTATCACTAGACTATTAATTCAGAGACCCTGGTAATATTCTGGGGACATGGGTTTGAATCCTGCAAAGACATTTTGGTTAAGTTTTAATTCAATAAATATCTGGAATTAGAATGATAACTAATGATAACCATGAAACTATTGTCAATTGTTGGGAAAATCCATCTGGTTCGTTAATGTCCTTTAGAGAAAGTAAGTGATGCCCTTACCTGGTCTGGCCTACCTGTGTCTCAGACCCATTGCAATATAATTGACACTTAACACAATTAGGGATGGGTAATAAACGTTGGCCTGGCCAATAACACCCACATTCTGTGAATAAATGAAAGAAGGGCTAATTTAGAGGCCTGGACTAATGACCTGTGGGTGTGAGTTCAAATCTCTCCATGGCACCTGGGGAAGCTAAAAAGCTAGAATCAGTAATGGTGATCAGTGTACTTATGGGTGCAGTGGTGATGTGATTCCTTACATCATATTGGATTGCAAATAATACTGTATTAATGTCGTATTTTCCATTCTGTGACCTTTGTGTGTTTCCTCAAATTAATTGCAATTAATGTTGAAAATGGGAAGAGTTCTGTGAAGCGCAAACTAAATTGGGTTGATATTGCCCAAATCTATTTTGCCAAAAAAGTTAAAGCAAGAAGGGGATTTTCATCAGAATTGCAAATTTTCATGCAGCACTCTACTTTGCATGTAGAAATATGCCAGACCCATTATATTTCCTAAACTGTTAGCATTTTCCCCAAAGTAGGGTTTGCACCTCTAGAAGTATTTGATTCTGTTTTGTCATGCAGATTCCTATTGGATCGTATTCAGGGCTTACCTGAAGGTCTCATGGCCTCCCGCCTGGTGCCACAGCTGCTAACTCCATTGGTGTTTGCAGAACCAGTAGCAATTAAAAGCTTCCTTCCTCACCTTCTCAGGCCAAAGAAGGGTATGTTCAGTGTATGTATTCATCATACAGTCTAATAGCGTATAGTTGGTTCTGATATAACACAATAGCTTGCATGAGAAACAAACTCGTGTTATAAGAAAATCGCACAATAGCCGTGCCATTTAAACTAATGGAGCCGGAATACTGTTATAGCCAATACAGGTAAGGAAAGTTTGTATTCTGCAAATAACTGTTTAAATTCTTCAAATTTGTTAAAGCCAATTTATGTTCAAGAAACATATGTTATAGCAAAACTGCCTTTATCTTTCAAATTAATATTCTTCAGTTTGAGGATATGCCTTTATGAACGTCATATATATGTTATGAGGTTGAAGGTGTGCACTGTACCTTTGAGAGAAAGAATGCTGTTCTGAACTGAGAGATTACAAGCACCTGTGTATACCACTGGTGTACTGTACAATTGAAAATATGTAACATTTGGCTGTGAAATGGATTCCTGAGTTTTGGTTGCTGTTTTGAAAACAATTCAAATTTAACCAATCAGTTTGAATTATGCTCCATGATACTGAAACCCAATCGAGTTTTAATTTATTATTTTGCCAACATCAAACCAATCAGACGATCAATGTTGGGGGTATAAGAATGTGGACATTTTGAAAATTGGTCAGAGGGCAACCACTCTCTCTCTCGAGAGAAACTGCTGAGAGCTAATTGCCCATCTAACATCTTGCTCTCAGAGAAATTAGAAAACACTCTCTGTCAAAGGTACCTTTTCATGTGAAACATACTCGCAGTAAAAAGAAAGATGACGACCCAGGGAGATCAGTAGGAAAATGGAAGACAGCAGAGAAGACAACGACTGTGTGATTTTCAGATTAAGCTAATGTAATTTTAATAAGTGTCTTATTGGAACAGCATATTGTTATAGAGTTGGAGTCAGAGAGTTAGCATTTGAGAGAGGGGATTAGATTACTGAATAATTTTTTTTTTGATTGTTCACTTTTAGAGTAAGAAAATAAATTGATGTTAAACAGTGGAATTTAGGTGTTCTCTGTCACTCCTATTTTAACAGATTACGAAGCGAAGCGAGCTTTTCCAGGTATTTGGTTTAATTAACAGAAAAGGATCGCTTCTGTGTTGTAACATTATATGAGGAATTTTAGTTTAGGTGTGACAGCAAGACCAATTGATCAGCAATGCTATAGCCTATCGAATGGAAATCTGTTATTGGGGATCCACATGAATGGTTGGGAAATGACCTGCTATGTATAATTAGGAACCAATGTGACCTGTTACAAAATAGTAGACTAACATGTGCAAGAGAAACATCAATTGACCTTTTGGGATTTGACCTTTTGGGATTTGACCTTCAACTCTCCGGCAAAGTTACATTGTTATTTTCTTTTCATTGTTGACTTGACTTGCCGTATGCTTCCAGTATTTGTCGTTTTTCTTGATAATCTTGTCACTGATTTACCATTTTTGGTTAAGTCCCAAGTTTGACTAACCCATGGCGTTTTCTGTTAATGTAATAATTATTTTGCCTCCAAATAAACCTGTTGGACTATAACGTGGTGTTGTGATTTTTAATTTTGTCCACCCCAGTCCAACAACACCTCCTCCAAATCTTTGCTGTTTGATGTGATTTAGTGGTCTTGCAACCAGCATGCGATTTATATTGATAGGATTTTGTGCTAATACTTTGCAATTTCTTAAAAATTTAAATCACCTTTTAGACTGATGGGTGTTGACCTCTGCTTTCTATCACCTGCAAGTGTCCTTATGAAGTCAGTTCTGTCCACCCTAATTGAGTTCCAAATGACAATGCAAAAAGTATAAAACAACCCGAAATTGTCACTCTCTGAAAAGCAAATTATTTAAGTTGTGGCTTACATCACATCAATATCTACACTTATTGTACATAGTACAATTTAATGTGCAAGTACTTGAAATTTGTACCTAAAAAGTCTCAAATCATGAAAGTGGTTGATTGTTTCAGTGCAGTACATTTAGATGCCCCAGCCATAAAATGTCTGATACCTGTGGTTAGGGTCAGGCACAATTTTGGAGGATCATATTTTGTATTTGTTTGTTTTAGATTAGCATGGAATGTCTGACCCTGACAATAGATAACTGAAGTGACAGGAGTTTAAATTTCAGCACTTATTCTCCATATCTTGATGAACACAGTGATGTCCGTTGAAATAAATGTTCTGTTGAGGAGAAAAATATGAAATATTGCACGGTGTTCGCTGCAAACAAAAGTACATAAAAAGATTAAGTTGTTTTGTTTGTATTTCTCTAGACTCACCTAGTGATGATGAATTCAATAGCCTCCTGTCACCCAATGTCTTTCGAGATCATGTGATCCCAATTCTGTTGAAACTTTATAGTGTGCGAGAGGAGCATGTGCGAATGGTGCTGTTATCTCATCTGGACACTTATGCTGATCTTTTTCAATTGGAAGACCTACAGGAAATTGTTCTTCCACAGGTCAGTGAAAGATAAGAAGTTTAAATTACCGGGACAAATAAGATAGAAGACAAAAAAAAAACAAAGGACTCCAGATGCTGGAAAACTCAGTAGGTCTGGCAGCATTTGTGGCGAGAAAGCAGAGTTAATGTTTCATGTCCAGTGACCCTTCTTCAGAACTTGCTGTGGTGGTGCTCTGATGCATCAGCTGCCCCTATCCTTTTAGATGGAGGTGTTCATGATTTGGAAGGTACTGTGAGGATCTTTGGTGAATTTGAGCAGTGCATCCTGTAGTTAGTACACACTGCTGCTACTGAGCATCTGTGATGGAGGGAATTGATGTTTGTAAACGTGGTGCCAATCACGTCGGCTGCTTTGACCTGGATGGTGTTGAGCTTCGAGTGTTAGAGCTGCACACGTCCAGGTAAGTGGGGAGCATTTGATCACACTCCTGACTTGTGCCTGAGGGTGAACAAGCTTTGGGAAGTCAGGAGCTGAATTACTTGCAGTATTCCTAGCCCCTTATCTGCTCTTGTAGCCGCGGTGTTTATGTGGCAGGTCCAGTTGAGTTTCTGGACAATGGTAACCCCAATATTAGTGGGGGAATAAGTGGAGGTGGCACCATTGCATGTCAAGGGGCGATGGTTAGATTATTTATGTTAAGTGACAGTCATAGCCTACCGTTTTATAGGAAAGATAGAGGCTTTGGAGAGGGTGCAAACAAGGTTTACCAGGATACTGCCTGGACTGGAGGGCTTGCCTTATGAATAGAGGTTGACTAAGCTCGGACTTTTCTCTCTAGAGAGGAGGAGGAAGAGAGGTGACCTGATCGAGGTATACAAGGTAATGAGAGGCATGGATAGAGTCAATAGCCAGAAACCTTTCCCCAGGGTAGGATTGACTGGCATGAGGGATCATAGTTTTAAGATATTAGGAGAATAGTGTAGAGGAGACGTCAGAGATAGGTTCTATATGCAGAGAGTTGTAAATGCATGGAATGCGTTGCCAGTGGTGCTTATAGAAGCAGAGTCATTAGGGACATTTTAAGTGACTGCTGGACATGCACATGGACAGCAGTGAATTGAGGGGTGCGTACGTTAGGTTATTTTAGTCTATATTAGGGTATAATCCTCGGCACAACATCGTGGGCCAAAGGGCCTGTTCTCTGCTGTACTTTTCTATGTTCTATTTGTGTGGCACGAACGTTACTTGCCACTTGTCAACTCAAGCCTGGGTATTGTCCAGATCTTGCATTTGAACATGGACTGTTTCAGTACCTGAGGAGTCGCAAATGGTTCTGAGCAAACATTCCTACTTCTGATCTTATGGTGGAAAAGTCATTGATGCAGCCGCTGAACATGATTGGGTGTGAACGCTACCCTGAGGAACGCCTGCAAGGATATCCTGGAACTGAGATAACTAATCTCCAACAGCCACAACTAGCTTCCAACCAGTGGAGTGTTTGCCCCCGATACCCATTGATTCCAGGTTTTCTAGGACTCATTGATGCCACATTCAGTTAAATGCAACCTTGATGTTAAGAACTGCTAACCTCATTTCTGGAATTCTGCTGTTTTGTCCATGTTTGAATCAAGGCTGTAATGAGGTCAGGAACTAAATGACGCTAGTGGAACCCAAACTGGCATCAGTGAGGAGGTTATTGCTGAGCAGGTGTTGCTTGATGACACCTTACATTATTGACTGTTGAGGATGTGGAAAGGATATATGTCATTTGAGAATCTAGTAATGAGTGCCACTTTTTCAAAATAAGGCGTTACCCATTTAAAACTGAGGGGTTTTTTTTCTCCTGGAGGATTGTGTCCCTCTGGAACTAACCCCATCAAAAGGTGGTGGATGCATAGCCCTTGAATATTTTTAAAGATATTTTTCAAAAGCTGGTGAAGTGTTATGAGGGTACATGGGAATGTGAATCAGCCATGATTTTATTGAAGGTAGAACAGGCTTGAAAGATTAAATGGCCTCCTCTTCCTAATTTGGATGTTCCTGGATTAGACATTGTGCTGTACATTAGTGCTTAATGATAATAGTTGTATTTTATTCATGAAACAGGTTTGCAGCCAAAAGGCTGATTTCCAGTAAAACTTGCATTACTTGGGCTATATGTGAATTTGCAATCAAGTTAGAAACATGATTTCATTGTAGTAACAAAAACAGTTGCAATGGGTAATGGAAGTTCTAAAACTTATTAAGCAGATACAGTTGCCTGCCCTAATCACATAAGTACAGATTATTGTGGAGAGTGCTGTGGTTTTGCAAGGTACAATGACAGTAAGTTGTGACAAAAATTCTTGTAGAACATCTGGACCAAACAAAGTCTAATGAAAAGCTTTTTATATTAGTTGAGGGATAAATACTCATCAAAATACTGGAAAGAATTCCACTGCTCTTTAGATTCACTTAAAGAATCTGTTACACTCCCGTAGGACAGCTGGGTAATTGTCTAGATCTTGCATTTGAACATGGACTGTTTCAGTATCTGAGGAGTCGCAAATGGTCTCATTCGAAAGCCAACACTTCCAATAGTATAGAATATTCTAAGTATTACACTCGATGTGTTCGACATCTTTTTTTTCACCGAGTCATGGGTAAGAGTGCTACCAATGATCAACAGGTGCAAAATCCATTGCAGCTAACAATGGCAGACTTGACTTGAGACATCCTTCTAAGCTTATCTGCAGCTGAGACTAAAATACTATCAACTGGGTGTGTAGACATTAGAGGTCCTTAAAGGATATTGAGTGCTTCATTGCAGTAAGTGCATCTTCCTTCAATCAAGATATTTACTTCTGATATTCATGGAAAATGTACCAAACACACCTTTTCCTGTTTAGGTGCTACTAGGACTAAGAGATACCAGTAATAGTCTGGTATCAGGAACACTCTGCAGCCTAGCAGTGTTGGTGCCACTTCTTGGAGCTGATGTAGTTGTTGGAGGTGAGAGAGCAAAGATCTTCAAACGTACAACACCTAACTTCAGATCAACTGAGATCACCCCTGAAGGTAGGTAACAAAGTTTCTGATGTTTTCTGTGCATCCCACATCTTTACCAGAGAGTTATAAATAGATTATCTAAGGAAAGAAATTATTTGCCTTAGCGGCTATACTAAATTGATTCTGGGATGAGAGGCTGAGTAAGTTGGGCATGCGCTTCTGAAATTTAAAAGAATGAGTGATGATCTCATTGAAACATTCTAGATTATAAAGAAACTTCCCAGGATAGACATTGAGAGTTTGTTTCCCCTTTAGGTTCCCTTCCAGAACATGAGCAAAATCTCAGGATAAGGGGTTCTCCATTAGGATTAAAATGAAGAGAAACTTCTTCACTGAATATCTTTGGAATTCTCGACACCAGTGGGTTGTGGATGCTCCATTGTTGAGTGTATTCAAGACTGTAATAGACAGATTTTCATTGTCTGAGGGGTGTGGGAAGCATGCGGAAAAGCCAGTTAAGACAGAAGGTCAACCATGACTATGTTCAATTTCAGAGCTGATTTGAGGGGCAGTATGGCATACTCCCGTCCTATTTCTTACCATAATAAGTAGCCAAAATAATGCAAAAAGGCTACAGAGAGATATAGACAGGTTGTATGAGTGTAAGAACACGGCAGAATGTCGTGAAAATTGTGTTTTTAGAATGGTAATGGTAAGAAACTGGAAATTGTTGACTTTGGAAGGACCTGGGTGTCCTTTTACATTAGTCAGAGAAAGTTAACATTCAGGTACAGTAAGCAATTTGGAAGGCAAATTGTTAGTTTTTACTTCTAAGGGGGTCAGGAATACAAGAGTCAATAAGTTTCACTGCACTTATACAAGGCATTGGTGAGGCCATACTAAGATTATAATGTCCAGATTTGGTGTCATGCCCAAGAAAGGACATATTTATCTTTGAGCGAGTATGACAAAATTAATTTGAGAAAATCTTGGCTATTCTTCTATCTCAATCCACTTTCCGATGCGATTCCCTCTTCCCTTAATAACCAAAAAAATCTATTGACCTGTGAGAAAATTGTCCATGTTGAGAGAAGTAGATTAAACATATTCTTCTGAACTCCAGAAAGCATAAGAGATGATTGAAGTGAAACATCAATTCTTAAGGGGCTTGAGAAGGATAAATGCGAAGAAAATATTTTTCCTGGCTTAGGAATCTAGAAAATTTCACAACATAAGGGAATGGGTTTGGGTGGAATACTCTTGAGGGTTGATGTGGACTTGTTGGGCCGAAGGGCCTGTTTTGACACTGTTGGGATTCTGTAAGAGAGATGGCTGCTTGAGCCATGCATGTTTCAATATGATCTCTGCTGATCATCAGTTTTAACTGAATTTTTCCTAGTTCTTCCACATTGTTTGACTTATTGAGAAACAAAAAATGTTTATCCCAGTCTTGAATAAATTTGTCAAATTTTCACAAGCTCCTGGGGCAGACGATTCCAAAGATTCATATCACTTAGTTTAGGAGTTCAATGAAGAGGATTTCTTCACTATCAGCTTTTTCTTCTATAATTACCAGCTGGGAAAGAAGAACCTATAAATGTCTGCCCTATCAAACCCCATTGGAATCTTTTATGCTTCAATGAGATCACCTCTCACTATTCTAATCTCTAGTGTGTTTAGGTCTAATTTACTCAACCTCTGTTCATAGAACAGATCTCTCATCCTGGGGCCCATTAATTGAACCTTTGTACTATATTCAATGCAAGTATCACCTTCCTTAAATGTGGGGACCACAACTGAACACAGTACTCTACGCAAGGTCTTGTCAAAATAGTAAGGCATGCTTATTTTTGTGTTCCAGTCCTTTTGTAATAAAGGCCAAATTGCTATTTGCCTTCCTAACATGCTAACCTTGTGTTCCTTGTACAATTGCTCATTTAGGTCCTGCTGAACAACATTTACAAGTTTGATACTAAGTTCTACTTTGCCATTCATATTGACAAAGTGAATAACTGTACACTCTTCCATGTTATACTACATTTGCCAACTTATTGCCCACTCCACTTGATCTGTCTATATCTCTTAGCAACCTCTTTGTCTTCCTCAATTTCTATTTCCACCTAGCCTTGTTTCCTACATTACTCCAGGTCTATCTAAATCAATAACATCCAGTGAAAATAGAGTGCCAAGTCCTGATCCATACTACATTCTGATAGTTACTGCCTAGCAACTTAAATATGTCCTGTTTAACTCTACTTTTTGCTCCTGCTCAGTAACCAATCCTTCGTTCCCCATTATTTACATTTACAGAATTTTATTTCATATCTTGATTGATTAACCATACCACCTCATTGAAATGTCAACTTAACGTTGTTTTTGTTTTGTGCGCAATGAGCATAGAGTTGCAATGTTAGAGTTCTATTTGGAGGGATTAAAATGTTATTAATGGAAATCTATGATATTATTCTGATGTAAAAATGCAACAATAGCTAAAGCAAATTTGATTTATCTTACATTTTTCTAAGGCTCCCCTGCACATGTCAACAATAGTCATGACCTTCACAGTTCTCTGGCCTTAAACAACAATTCATTCAAACTGTTTTCCAAGATCTCTGAGCCAAAGAAGAAACCCACATATGAGAAAGAAAAAGGGCACACAAATCTTGCTCAAATTCAACACCCTTCAAGGTTTCAGATACTGGGAAAAGCAGGTAAACTTTAGAAAGGCAAGTCTGAATTTGTGCAATGCACTGCAGTGAAATTGGGCTTTTCTGAACTGTCACATATTGAATGCATGTGAGAATGATCCAGTTGTCAAATATTTATTTGAAACTGAGTTGGCAATCAGTACACAATTGAGGACTGTGGAATCATAAATAAATTAAAATCGTGCTTTCATATATTCTAACTGTTGATTAGGGGGTTTTACATTAACACATTGGCACTGAAATACACAGGTAAGATTTTCATTGGCATAAAGGCTGAACCATTTGAAGCAGATCCAAGTTTCATTAAAAAAGGTCTATTTATAATGAACATTAAGGTTTTTTTTTTTTAGCAATTCTCTAAGCAGCTAAGCTGGACATTTGTCTTTTTAAAAAAATTGTTTCCATTTTCTGAAGGCCATAACATTGGAAAAGGAGAAGAAAATGATGTCTGGTCAATAGTTAAATTATAGGTGTGTGCACCCATACAAGCTTTTCCGAGTATTAAATATATACTAGATCTCCAAACTTGCCTAACTCAGTCTTTGCATTGCCTGTTTAATATGTTTGAACAGTTTCTAATAGGTAAATATGGTTCTGACTAATAGTGATCACAGTTAATTTTTATTCCATATATTTTTATTGTAGTTATAACTTAAGTTTTATTTTAATCCTTTATGGACATAGCCCAGTATGAAGCACCAACATCCATAATGTCAATGAATGGTATTCGTGGGAATGATATTTCTGGAGCTGGTAGTACACAAAATTCAGTTCTGATCCATGAATTTGCTGAGGATTGGCCAGACTGGAGCAAGTCAGAGGAGAATGAAAGAAATGTAGGAATTAAGATTGAACGTACAAAGGATTGCATCAGCACAGGTAATCAATCTGAGATGAAAGACAAATCATGGGATGACTTTGAACCTACTCTCGATGATCATCCTTGCACAATAAAACCAGAACAATCAAATAAGCAGCAGACTTCTGACTTGCCTATTACTGGCAGTAAGGCCCAGTCCAAAGGCATGAAACTTTCTTTAGCACTGAAAACTCGTTCTGTTACATCATGTGAGAATTGGAGGAATGATAACTGGAACCAGCAGAACATATCAAAAAAGGAAAGTCAAAAAGCAGTTTCAACTGGACAGACATTCTCCAGGCAGAAAACTACTGCACAGAAAACCTCTTTAAACACTGGGCTCGGAGAGGAATTCACTATAAATGTCAAGAAAAAGCCACAGAGGGACCCTGAATTAGATCTGTTTGCTGATATGATACCAGACATTAAAGTTTCTTCCACAGGTTTGTTAATGCCAGCACAAAGAACAGAACTAAATGTTACAGCCAAAGCAACTGAAGAAGCATCAAAATGTACAGAGAAGACTCTGAGAGCAGACAGTAATTCACCAACTCTAGCACTTGCATCAAAGTTTGCAGCAGACATTGTTGAGGTGAGTTGAAACTTTAAATCAAGGGGCACGACACATTTTCCTGGTACTTTTTAACTATGGTCTGAAAGAGTAGGATAGAAAATTTAGAAAATGTAGGCTTCCTCTTGTATCTTGAAAATATGTTTTCGATTGTTCAACACTATAGTGATCAACACTATAGTGATCAACAGTTCAACACCTACTAGTACTTTATCAAAAAACTGAGTAATGTGTCCTGTGTATCTTGAACTGCTCTGTCCATTTGTTGGTTACAATGGTGTAAGGTTTCAATCTATAATGCAGTAGAGACCAAGATCTTCAAATCTATGAATGATTGCATAACTTCCTTAATTTTTTTTAAAATATAAATGAAGTAAATTCTACTCAGCATTTAAATATGGACTCTCAATACATGAGTAAAATTAGATAAAATCTGCATGGATTTGGAGCAGGAGTACTGAAGCACATGGAATACACATTTCTAAGTTTTAGAACATAGAAAGTTACAGCGCAGTACAGGCTCTTCGGCCCTCGATGTTGCGCCGATTTGTGAAATTAATCCGATGCCCATCTAACCTACACTATTCCATTATTATCCATATGTATGTCCAATGCCAATTTAAATGCCCTTAATGTCGGCAAGTTTACTCCTGTTGCAGGCAGGCCGTTCCACTCCCCTACTACTCTGAGTGAACAAACTTACCCTGATATCTTTCCTAAATCTACCATCACTCAATTTAAAGCTGTGTCCCCTCGTGTTAGCCTTCACCATCCGAGGAAAAAGGCTATCACCATCCACCCTATCTAACCCTCTGATTATCTTGTACACCTCTCAACCTTCTTCTCTCCAATGAAACAGCCTCAGTTCCCTCAGCCTTTCCTTGTAAGACCTACCTTCCATACCAGGCCACATCCTAGTAAATCTCCTTTGAATCCTTTCCAAAGCTTCCACGTCCTTCCTATAATGTGGTGACTAGAAGTTTGCAACACTCCAGGTGTGGCCTTACCCGTATCTTGTACAGCTGAAGCATGACCACATGGCTCCAAAACTCAATCCTCCTACCAATAAATGCCAACACACCATATGCCTTCTTAACAACTCTAATCAACTTGGGTAGCAACTTTCAGGGACACAGGTTCATCCATACTGCCAAGAGTTTTACCATTAGCCCAGTACTCTGCATTCCTATTACTTCTTCCGAAGTGAAATACGTCACACTTTTCCGCATTAAACTCCATTTGCCACTTCTCAGCCCAGTTCTGAATCTTATCTATGTCCCTCTGTAACCCATAACATCCTTTGGCACTATCACAAGTCTGCCTACCTTAGTGTCATCCGCAAATTTATTAACCCATCCTTCTACACCCACATACAGATCATTTATAAAACTGACAACAGTGGCCTCAAAACTGATCTTTGTGGCACACCACTGGTAACTGAGCTCAGGATGATCATTTCCCATCAATCTCCACCCTCTGTCTTCTTTCAGCTAGCTAATTTCTGATTCAAACTGCTAAATCACCTTCAATCCTGAAACTCCGTATTTTGTGCAATAGTCTACTGTGAGGAACCTTATCAAACACCTTATTGAAGTCCATATACACCACATCAACCGCTTTACCATCTTCCACCTGTTTTGTCACCTTCTCGAAGAAGTCAAGTTAGTTAGGCACAACCTACCTTTCAGAAAACCGTGTTGACTATCCCTAATCAAATTCATCCTTTCCAGATGATTATAAATCCAATTCAACTTTTTCCAACACCTTATGCACAACCGAAGGAAGGCTCAGTAGCCTGTACCAGGGTTGTCCCGACTCCCCCTTCTTAAACAAGGGAACGACATTTGCTATTCTCCGGTCTTCTGGCACTACACCCTGTCGACAGTGATGACATAAAGATCAAAGCCAAAGGCTCTGCAGTCTCCTCCCTGGCTTCCCAGAGAGTCTGAGGATAAACCCCATCCAGCCCTGGGGTGAATTTTCTGATCTTCCAAAATTGGCATATCCTCCTCTTTGTCAACCACAAGCCCATCTAATCTGGGAGCCTGTGTCTCCGTATTCTCACTAACATTACACTTTTTCAGTGTGAATATTGATGAAAAGTATTCATTACGCGCTTCCCCTATGTCCTCGGATTCCACACACAACTTTCCAGTACGGTCTTTGATTGGCCCTAATCTTTGAGTCATTTTTTTTTATTCCTGATATACATATAGAGGGCTTTAGGGTTTTCCTTGATCCTATCCGCCAACAACTTCTCATGTCCCCTCCTGGCTCTTCTTTGCCCTCTCTTTAGATCATTTCTGGCTAATTTACAACTCTCAAGCCCCCTAACTAAGCCTTCACGCTTCACTCTCACGTAAGTCTTCCTCTTCCTCTTGACAAGAGCTTCAACTTCTTTAGTAAACCATGGCTCCCTCTCTTGACAACTACCTCCCTGACTGATAGGTATATACTTATCAAGGACCTGCAATAGCTGTTCCTTGAATAAACTCCACATTTCAAGTGGTTGCAAAATACTTTTTATTAGCACTGTTGGCTCTCAAATTCTTAATCATAATATTGAGTTACTGGCATGTATAATTTGAGACGTGGATTAATAACTTCCAATTTATATTTGTCAAATTCTAGTTTTAGTTACCTCTACCTCTAAATCTACTGTAGGATACATTTTGAGAGTTTTACATGCCAGCACAATGTTGAGTACGTAAGCATTATTGTTTCAGTAACCCAATGATATCCATATGGATATATTCTGATTTAAGAAATCTTTAAACAAAATCCATGGGTTGTTTCAATGTAATTTATTGTTCACCCAATTGCTGTTAATATTGTTTTCAGTATCTGTTCAGTTTAGCACAAGTTTTAAAATTATCGTAAAATTTAGGGAATTTCTTGTTAATTATTGTTTTATAGTGTATGTATGATATGTGAAGGAAGTACTATTTTTGATGGTGCTTTGCAAAATTTCTAAAGGGGAATCAATATCTTTTATCATTTTCAATTCCAAAATTTCACTAGAGATTTCCATAGCTTTGATAGTACATTGTGTTTGATGACCCAACAATTTATGCGAGACGAAGTTAGTGTCACAGACGACTCAGCAGGAGAGAAAGATGATCATGGAATATTCTTGTGGAGTGATTGTGATGAACCCTAATTTCTGATGCAAAAGCAAGGGATGGCGTAAAGCAAAATTGAGTGCAAAACAGTAGGCCAAGAAACATCATATGCACTTCTCTGATTGCAGTCTCATTTTACAGTGGTGTGGTGCAGGAAATTAACACTGGCCCTAATACTAAACTTGCTGGGCCTTTCACTGGGGCAGATGCATGATAATGTTCAATAAATCTAGAAGTTCTTAGAAGTCTTTCATACCTTAAATGTTTCCCATCCAACAGCCAGCCTTGAGACCACCTGCAGCGTAAAGGCTCATTCAATCAGTTGGGGAAGTTGGAAGATCATGTGCTTGTGTGATAAGCAGGTAGTGGCTAGAGAAATCGGTACTTGTTTGGAAGCAGTCTTGCTGCAGGCCAGTTGAAAAGGCACATAACTTATTGACTTAGCCTTGCTCATTTCCTTTCACTTGCCAGGCATGCTGCTGTTGGTTAAAATGAAAGTAGCCAATTGGGTTACATGTTGCCAATCAATTCCCCTCCCAAGATTTGATTGGGTATACTGCATCTTTAAAGAGATGTCTGCATTGTCGGGTTGGCTTAAAATTTTAAAAAGTTACTGGACATAAGTGTGTCCATTTTGTTCATTAATTTTAAAGTGGAAAATGGGGTACACGTGTATTCTAAAGGAGCAGAGGAGAAAGCAGATCTAGAATGGGTCACTGTGACAAGCAACTCTGACTGAAACATCTCTGAATATGTAGTACTTCTAATGACAGTGGACCCAGTCTACATGCAAGCTGGCAGGAAGTCTGGGAGCACCAGAGGCAAATAGAAAATCTAGAAAAGATGTTTTCCAATGACAAAAAGATAAAAATTTCTCCCACAGTCCGCTGTATATTTACTATAAATATATTTATTAAAATGCAAGATACTGGGGTATAACAATACATTGTCACTGCTCTGCACATGTAACTATTTGATGCCTTAAGTCTTTTTGCCTAAGGAGAGCCTAGTTTATGGGAAGGTAAGATATTGTATATATTATTATATCTTAAATATGTACTGTGTTTGGTCTTTTTCAGGTGGAAACTGAAGGCTGGGAGGATGATCTGAATTGGGAGGATAATAGTTGGTGAAATTGAAACTGTGCCTAAAACAATTTTGTAAACTAAGGTCAACATCTTTGATACTCAAAACTCAAACACTCTGGCCATATCACCTCTCCCTATTCTTTGACCAGTTTAGCTTTTGTTTAGTACAGTAAATATTGCTGGCTGCAATAAAGATCGTGGTATTTTGTTGCCTCTGCAAATACGTGAAGAAACAGTTTTTAAGGGTATCTGAGAAAGATATGTTGGGAACTACACGATGCCATCAGCTTGTTCATGTTTACTGAGATGCCATCTTATTGATATTTACCAAGTACCAGAAAATCTTTATTTTGAAATGGATTCTAATAGTAAAAATCTTATATGTTATTTGGAGGAAAGGTGTACTGATGGCTTTTCCTCTGTGACTTGCGACTAACTTACCCTCCAGATTAAAATACAAGTTTCTTTGGTGAAATGTTCAAGTAATCTAGATTTGGGTAAAAAGTGATCATTTACTGTTTTTCTGTGTACATTTAAACTAAGTGTAACAAAGCAATTTTGCTTGCACTTCAGCATAAAATGCAACCTGAGGCTAGCCCAGTGCTCCCTATTAATACAGTAGATTAAGACTCCCTGGAGGAGTTAATCTCATGCAGAAGTCACACTAACCTTAAAAAAAACTAATTTATGCTCTACAGCTTTAGAGGTAGAGCTGCTGGTGAAGTCAGCGTGCAGATACCAAAACTGAGTAAGTGCCCCATTAAATGCCAAATGTTTCTCTCCAATATAGCATTTATATTTATTAACAGTGTAAAGTCCTACCTTAGAAGCTCCTTACTACCTGTTTAAATTGGTAAATGTAAATATTGCAGTGCCACATTGGAGAGATTGCGATTAGTTTCTTTTTTCCTGTCAAACAACAGTTTTAATACAGTTAAGTATCAATTCTGTCATGATACATTAGGGAGATTAAGATGGCAGAAAGATATGTTTTTAGATTATTGAGTGGAGGCAGGGCCAAAGTTTTTCATTTTGGTGCCATGTACATCTAGACTAATTTTAACCCCATATCAAACCAATGACTTAAGTTTTGGGAAATCACCAGGTTAGCGAAGTCTTTGAAATATTTGTTTCAGGTGCATGTAAATACTTTGACTCAAAATACCAAATATAATATTTAAATCAAGAGCTTGATACATTTTGCATATTCATTTGTGCAGAAATATTGATGGGATTGTACTGATTACTTTCATAATTACAACTATTGTGTTTGTGAACTACGCCAAAATAGTTCTAATCGAACATGTGGTTGTATTTCTGAACGTATAAATTTTAGAAGTTTTTTTTCTGATGGAAATATTTGCTTTCAGTTAGTAAATGTGACTTTAAGCTCTTGAAGTCTGTTTTCACAGTTGATGTTCCAACTCAGCAGCAAATAAATAATTCTGTGACTATTTAGTTACACATCAAATATACATAGGAATCCACTACTTACAACCAAAACGTTCTGGGTACTGAAGTCCTGTTAGAATGAAGAAGCAATTTGGTAGAACAAAAGTTAAAACAACGGCCTTCATTTTTTGCATATTGAGTCTTTATATTTGAATTAAATTATCCCTATTTACTAGCTGTCTATTTGAATTCACTTAAAATAGTTCTTACTGAGAATATGTACACAATGCAAAATAACTTCAAATTCAACTGTGATAATTAAACTTGTAGATCACAATATTTGGCATGAAAACCAAAAGTTGCATAGTACAAAAATGAAGCACGTTATATGGTAAAGCTTTTCCTGTTCAATATTAATCTATCTCTGGCATTCAATGTCAGATTGACTTGATCCTTGCCTTAGCACTGTCACGGAGGATAAAATTCAGATTTTTTCTTTTTAATTTTATTTAGTAGATCAGACTTAGATTCAGAATAAAATGCAATCTCTATGGACAATTACTGAATACACACTACTTTGACACAAAGAATTGCCAATGAACAGTTGAATTAGCAAATATCCATTTATAATGTTTGATTCTACATAATTTTAGTTATACAAACTAGCTTAAGTAATTTAAGTGAAAGGTATAAAACTGTTCATTTGTAGTCAGTTTAGAAATTGCAGGATTTAAGCAGATCAAATATGAAGGACTTAGAACTGGAACACTGGGCAAATTAATGTGAATAATCTGGGATTGGTAGTTTAATCACTTTAATTTCTCTTTTTCCCTTCAAAATTGTTAGATCAAGACATTTAAGCATCAGTGACAGTGCATTTGGAAGTTAACATAAGTAAAATGTATTTACACAAATCCTTATTCAGCAGTGTACCAAGTTAGATTAATTTAAGGATATTCACTCAACTGATTTATTTAAAATGTTTAGGTTTATTTTGAAAGTGAATTCCCAATTTTAAAAAAGCCAACTTTAAAAAGTAAAATAATTTATTGGATTCAAATGTATTAATTTTATATAATAAAGACCTATTTGAAAAAAAAGTTACATTTAACATTGGTTTTGTACTTAATTGCAACAGTGACCACATCCAGCAACAAAATCTTGATACTTCCAATTTTAAAAACACATTCTCATTGCAGATTTAAGCACTCCTTTGCAGCAGAAAAAGGAAGATCAGCTTCTTGCTGGCTGGCAGAATGTCAACACAAAGTAAGATTATCACCTCGTGCATGTTCACTTTAGCTCTTACAGAATTACTGTTTCAGAAAGCAACAAAAAATTCTAAATCTGTATCTAAACACATTAAAAATTTACTAACGAATGAGCAACAAGTACATTATGTATGGTTAATTTGATGCAAATCAATCCTGGAACATTAGTCACATGCAATTCTAGACTCTTTTGGTGATCCTGAGCAAACCTGCTTCGCATATGTTCAGACATTCACAGCTCCACTCAGTTGTAAAATGTTGGTAGAGTTAAGAATCAGTACTGTTCATTATTAAACAGAATTTGTTCCATTGGAACTCTGCACTGCTTTTAGGATCTTTTGAGGGTACTGTACATATGGTGAATTGCAGAATGCTAGAGAAGTGTGGCCCTTTTGATCTGAACTTTCAATAAAACCTGTGTAAATTTGATAACATTCGCTTGAGTAATCCCAACTTTCACATCAATTATTAGACTCTGAACTCAGTTGAGAATTTAGCACTGTGGTCACAGTTGTTTCATCAGCTTTGTGACTGTCTTAATTGTGTTGTTTAACTCCAGTACCACAGATTTTTTAAAATATTGGTCAATTAGATGCTCAGTTATCTACCTGACTAGCTCAAGTAGGTACTGCTGATTCACTTTAGCTCTTACAGAATTACTGTTTCAGAAAGCAACAAAAAATTCTAAATCTGTATCTAAACACATTAAAAATTTACTAACGAATGAGCAACAAGTACATTATGTATGGTTAATTTGATGCAAATCAATCCTGGAACATTAGTCACATGCAATTCTAGACTCTCAAAAGATGGTTGACGGACATTACTGATCAATTCCATTATAGTGATGATGGTCTTGCTGCAGGGAGGAATAACGATGTTGTAATTTCTTTAGACTGTCATGTACTTTATTGCCTGCAATTGTTCAAAGCAGTGATCGTTGTATGTAGGGCTTGTAAACGGGCCTTTATCCATTCGGGTGCTGGTCCCTGTTTTATCAAGGTCTGCAGTGTTTTAAAAGCATTTTCTGCCGCTTCCAAGGCTCTCTCATACTCTTCATCAAATTGTTCCAACCGGGCACGTTTAGCAGATGGCTGAGAAAACAAAAAAAAAATTCAGTCCTACTAACAAATTCTGATGGTACGAGCTCCTGTAATGGTTCTTCACATCTGCTTGAAGCACATTTTACTCCCCTTGAGGGTTCCTGTAGGAACAGGTGTAGGCCATTCAGCCCCTCAAGCCTGTTCTTCCACTCACTAAGTCCAAATGCTGATACTCTTGATACTCTTCCTTAAATCTAAAAGAGACAAATTTTTATTAACTGAATAAAATAACTGCCATTTGAGGAAGTATTCCAAGCCTCTAGTGGTTTTTACATGTAGGAGAATTTTCTAATGTCTCTCGAGTAGCCTATTTGTAGGCCTTGTCCTTGTTCTAGAATCTTAAATCAGTGGAATTAGTTTTGTCTGTCCTGTCTTTTCCTGTTAATATCCTGAAGACCACTATTAAATTGCCCCTTTAACCTTCTAAATTCCAGAGAACAAAGGCCAAATTTATCTATTTTCCTCAATATGATCCCTGAAGTCCAGGTATCATCCTTTGTAAACCTGCATTGAACTCCCTCCAGGGCCAAAACATCCGAAGTGAGGTCTACCAAGTGTTTTGTATAACTGCAACATAACATCTTCATCCTTGTCCTGCAGCCCTTTAGGTATGAAAACCAGCATTATCAGTTTTGATTATTTCTGCATCTTTTATGTCATTTTAAAGAATTTTGCACCTAAACCCTCAAATCTTGTTGGATAGCCACTGTATTTAACATTGATTTCTTTCAGAAGGCACAATCATTTTCAATCCAAAATGGATAACCTCACATTTGCTTGCATTAAAATCCATTTGCCATACTTTGTCCATTACCTAATCTATCCATGTCCTATTGTAATTTTATGCTGTGCTGTCATCATCACTATCTACAATGCTGCCTAGTTTTGTTTTCAGCAAATTTGCATTTTTGACTTTTAATGACTTGGATAAAGGCATAAAATGAATATTGTGAATAATTCAGGCCCCAACACCAATCCCTGCAGACACCCTAGTCAAACCTTGTCAAGTTCAGTACCCTTTATTCCCTCTACTTTCTCACATACTGACCATTGCTCCACTTCCCAAATGGCACTAGCAAAAATCCTCAAGGAAAGTGGTGTAACTCCAGTTTAAATGTAATCTATCCACCTGACCTGGAAGGGATTTGATGATTCAGATATCTGAATCCCTCCCTCCTACACCAGCTCTTTAATTATGTATTCAGTTGTACTACCTTCCTAGTTCTGGCTTCACAAGCATGTGGCATGAGGGTTATCCCAAAATTACAACACTAGAGGTCCTTTTTTTTAAAGATCATCATAGAATCCCTATAGTGTGGAAACAGGCCTTTTGGCCTAACAAGTCCACAATGACCCTCTGAAGAGTAACCCACCCAGCCCCATTCCCTTACATTCCTGTCACTAATGCACCTAACCTACACACCTCTGCACTGTGGGAGGAAACCAGAACATCCAGAGGAAACCCACGCAGATGAGGAGAATGTGCAAACTCCACACACAGTTGCCAGAGGCTGGAATCGAACCTGGGTTCCTGGCACTGAGTGTGCTAACAACTGAGCAACCGTGCTGCTCCAAATTTGTTCCTCATTCCCTAAATTCCTTTTGCAGGACCACATCACCTTTCCTGCCTGGGTCATTCGTTCCAAAATGAACCATAATAATGTCTGCTGTTCACACTCTCCTGTCCACTAGCCTCCACTGGAGCACTGATTCCCTTCTCATTCTTTCCTCTAACACAAATACAACAACTCTCAGCAAAAGTCACGTGCTGGAGGCAACTAATTTTCTTCACTGCTGTCAGTACTTGTATTGATTGGTGAAAGGTACCAGCTGTCATTACAACACCATGTGACACGTGAGTTGACACCAGATTTTCGAAATATTTCCAAGAACAAAAAAGGATTATATTTATAAATAGGGAACAATTGTCTTTGCTGATCTCATTCAGGGTAGCAACTTAGATACTATACCCTGTTTTAGGTTTTTGGAAATGAGTCAAGCTATCTGGTGCTGATAGCCATTGTAAAACTCCATTTGGAAATATGCATGAATGATTAAGCCATGACAGATTAGGCTCAGTTGTGTTGCATTACATTGTCGAAGTCTGTCAAAATTCATAACAATTGCCACAAAGACAAAGTACCAGACCATGGTCACTAATCATAATTAAGAAATAGTGAGCCTGCAGTTAAAATCTTCTAAAGGAAGTAGCAAAGTACATACCTCCACCACAGAGTCATTCACTGCACATCGATTTAGGTGAGTGAAATGTGCATCTAGAATTGCATTTTGTTGTTTTAACCTTTCCACTTGTAATTCCTTGGATTCAACTGTTGTGATCACCTGTGAAACAAAAAGAAAACATTTAACACTGGAAGGGGTCCTACAGAGAATAAAACTTTCTTCATTTGGTTTTTGCAGAAGTTTAAGTTTTAGAAATTTCATGAGGTTTGCGAGGGTGGGCACTGCATTTAAGTAATCAATCAAATTCCAGAGAAACCTAGCAAACTCTGATCACCAACTCTGGTTTGATTGCAACTCCTTTGTTGACATCTTTAACATCTTGTCTGAAGGTATAACAACTAACTTGATGAAAAGAGTTAGCTTAATGTTATCACTGAAAAATCCAGGATCCAACCAATCTTATAACCCTGACCAAAAACATTGTTTTCCAAATTTAGATAATTTCCATGTCTTCATTTCTGTTAATACAATCCAAGCGGAAGGACATTAAGCCTAGATTGTCTTGGATTTTCATTAGCTAGGAGATCTTGCATTCCTATTCAATAAGACCATTAGACATAGGAGTGGAAGTAAGGCCATTTCGGCTCATTAAGTCCACTGTGCAATTTAATCATGGCTGATGGGCATTTCAACTCCACTCACCCTGGCCCTTAAGTTCTTGATCGCGCAAGGAATTATCAAACTCTGCCTTGAAGACATTTAATGTCCTGGCCTCCACTGTGCTCCTTGGCAGGCCCACCACATTCTGGCTGAAGAAATGTCTCCTCATTTCTGTTCTAAGCTGACCCCTCTAATTCTAAGGCTGTGCCCACAGGTCCTAGTCACCCTGACTAACGGAAACAAATTCCCAGCATCCACCCTTTCTAAGCCATGCATTATCTTAAGTTTCTATTTGATCTCCCCTCAAGCTTCTAAACTCTAATGAATACAATCCCAGGTTCCTCAGCCGTCCATCATATGTTAGGCCTACCATTCCAGGGATCATCTGCTGGACACGCTCCAGTGCCAGTATGTCCTTGCTAAGGTGTAGGGCTGAAATTGGACACAGTATTCCAAATGGGGACTAACTAGAGCTTTATAAAGTCTCAGAAGCACATTGCTGCTTTTATATTCCAATCCTCTTGAGATAAATGACAACATTACATTCGCTTTCTTAATCACGGACTCAACTTTCAAGTTTACCTTTACAGAATCTTGGACTAGCACTCCCAGATCCCTTTGTACTTCAGCTTTATGAAATTTCTCACCATTTGGAAAAAAAAAGAACACAGGCATGGACTATTTTCTAAAGTGCAAGACCTCGCATTTACTCATGTTGAACTTCATCAGCCATTTCCTGGATCACTCTCCTAAACCTTCTAAATCTTTCTGCAGCCTCCCCAACTCCTCAGAACTATCCACCTAACTTTGTATTATCGGCAAACTTCGCCAAGATGCCCCCAGTTCCTTCATCCAAATCATTAATATATAAAGTGAACAGCTGCGACTCCAACACTGAACCCTGCGGGACACCACTTGTCACTGGCTGCCGTTCCAAAAATGAACCTTTTATCCCAACTCTTTGCCTTCTGTCAGACAGCCATGCCAGTACCTCACCTCTCACACCATAGGCCCTCACCTTACTCAACAGACTCCCATTAGGCACTTTATCAAAGGCCTTTTGGAAGTCTAGATAGATAACATCCACTGGGTTTCCCTGGTCTAACCTACTTGTTACCTCTTCAAAGAATTCTAACAGCTTTGTCAGGCACAACCTCCCCTTAACTTATTCCATGCTGACTTGTTCTAATCCGACCCTGCACTTCCAAGAATTTAGAAATCTCATTCTTAATGGATTCTAGAATTTTACCAACAACCGAGGTTAGGCTAACCGGCCTATAATCCATCTTTTGTCTTAATCCTTTCTTGAACAAGGGGGTTACAACAGTGATTTTCCAATAATCTAGTGCTTTCCCTGACTCCAGTGACTTTTGAAAGATCACAACCCACACTTCTGCTATTTCCTCAGCCACCTCCCTCAGAACTCTAGGATGTAGCCCATCAGGGCCAGAAGATTTATAAATTTTTAGACCTTTTAGCTTTTCTAGCACTTTCTCTTTTGTAACAGCTACCATCCTTAACTCTGCCCCTGACTCTCCTTAATTGTTGGGATATTACTCATGTCTTTCACTGTGAAGACTAATGCAATGTACTTATTAAGTTCTTCAGCTATTGCCTTATCTCCCATCACTAGTCTTCCAGCATCAGTTTGGAGCAGCCCAATGTCTACTTTTGCATCTCGATTATGTATTGAAAGAAACTTTGACTATCATTTCTAATATTACTGGCTAGCCTACCTTCATATTTGATCCTCTCCTTCTTTATTTATATCTTTGTTATCCTCTTTGTTTTTGTAGCCTTCCCAATCTTGATTTCCCAGTGCTGTTGGCCACTTTATAGGCTCTCTCTCTTTCTCTGATACATTTCCTGCTTTCCTTTGTCAGCCATGGCTATCTAATGCCCCCCAGTCCCAGTTGTTGCTCTACTGTCCTCCCCGCTAGGCTCTGCTTCCAGTCTATTTTTGTCAGTTCCTCTCTCATGCCCCTGTAATTACCTTTTATTTAACTGTAACATCACTACATCCGATTTTGCCTTCTCTCAAGCTGCAGACTGAACTCTACCATATCATGAATCGCTGCCTCCTAAATGTTCCCTTGCATTAAGATTGTTTATAAAACTGGCTCATTACATAGCTCTAAATCCAGAATAACCTGCTCCCTTGTGGGCTCCATCACAAGCTGTAAGCATTCCATGAATTCCCTTTCTTTGGATCCACTGGCAACATTATTCACCCAGTCCACCCGAATATTGAAGTTCCCCATGATCACTGTGACCTTACCTTTTTGACATGCCCTATCTATTTCCCGTTACATCTTGCACCCCTGGTCCTGACCACTACTGGGAGGTCTGTACATCACTCCCATTATGTTTTTTTTGCCTTTGTGGTTCCTCAAGTCCAGAACACAGACTCCACAATTTGACCCTATGTAATTCAGTGCCACAGATTTATTTTCATTCTTAACTAACAAGGCAACCCCACCCCCTCTGCTCACCTCCCTGTCTTTTCGATAAGTTGTAAATCCTTGGATGTTTAACTGCCAGTCCTGAACCCCCTGCAACCATGTCTCTATGATGCCTACCACATCATAATCATTCACGATGATTTGTGCCGTTGAATTCATCTACTTTATGAATGCTACAAGCGTTCAGGTAAAGTGCTTTAATGCTAACTTTCTTACCATTATTAGGGATATTGGAAATCATTTATTGTCTTAAGTTATCCTTCCTTTTTTGCTGCATTCCTAGTCTGTCTTGAGCTTAAGCCCACCTGCACACATGCTATCCTGCTGCTTCTTTCCCTTTCTCTTCCCTCTGACTCAGAAGTTTAAAGTTCTACTGACCACCCTATTTATTTTATAAGATTACTATGCAAATTAATAGCTGCCTATAACATAGCGTTTATTGTTAAAACAATAATCAGATTAGAATTCTGAAAACACTTGTCCAACAAACTACATAGCAAGCAACATAGCCTGTTGTGTGCATACAGCCTTGAATTCTGACTTCTGTGCGATTGTACTTTTATTTTCTACAATTCTATAAACTAAGAACAAAACAGTTTAGACACTAAGTTCCACTAGTATACATCCCAATCTTCAAATGATGGGTAGGTCAGCACATCAATGCAAAAGGTGAGGCTTAAGTACTTGCAACTACCTTCACCCAGAAGGCCAAGTGGATGATCAATCTCAGCCTCCATTGGTTATCCTAGCATCATGGATGCCGGTCTTAAGCCAATTAGATTCACGCCATGTGACAACAAGAAATGGCTGGAGGTAATGGATACTGCAAAGGCTTTGAGCCCTCAACATTCTGGGAATAGTACTAAATGAGCTTGCTCCAGAACTTACTGCACCCCTAGCCAAAGTGTTCCAGTATAACTACAACACATTTCAGCCTTGGTTCAAACATGGCCACCTCAACTGCTTTTGAGAGGTGAGTTGGGAGTGACTGCCTTTGACATCAAGGCCACATTTGACAAAGGAGCCCAAGCAAAACTAGAGTCAGTGGGTAGGGTGGAGAATCTCTGCTAGTTGACGTCAAACCTGGCACCATGGAAGATCAGTGTGGCTGTTTGAGGTCAGTCACTTCAGCTCCAGGACTTATTCCTGGAGGACTTTGTCAAGATAGTGTCCTTGGCCCAACCACCTTCATTAAATGATCGTCCATCCATCCTAAACTGAGTGGTGGGGATGTTCACTGCTGAATGCAGAAGGTTCAGTACCAGTTGTAACTCCTCAGATGTTCAAGCTGTCTATATTCATTTACAAGACCTAGACAATATCAAAAGACCTAGACAATATCAAAAGAACCACGCAATGACCAACTTCAACAATGAATGTCAAAGGATGATGGTTATATTTTATGGTATCACTGAATACTCATTATCAACATCTTGGGGGTTTCCACAAACCAGAAATTGAACTGAACTAGCTACATAAATACCAAGACTATTCTTGTAGTGTTGGTATTTAAGAGCAGATCAGAGATTAAGAATCCTACAGTGAGTAACTGAACTTCCAACACCTGTCCATCATTTGCAAGAGACAAGTCAGGAATATGATGGAATACTCTTCACTTGCCTAGGTAAGTCCAGCTCCAACAACACTCAAGAAGATTGACACCACGCAGGATAGAACAACTGACTTTTGCCACCACACCTATAAATATTCACTTCCTCCACCATCAGCACTCAGCGGTGCACTGAATACCATTGACAAGGTGCATTGCAGAAATTCACCAAGGCTCTGGGTATAGGTTTGCTCGCTTAGCTGGGAGGTAACACCATAGTAGGTAACACCATCAGTGAGCCTCTGGATGAAGCACTGGTGGCATAGCCTGCTTTCTATTTAGGTGTTGAGATTTCCTTGGGTTGGTGATGTCATTTCCTGATCCTGAGAAGAAAACCTCAACACAAACAGAAAGCAGGCCATGCCACCAGTGCTTCATCCGGAGGCTCACTGATGATTTTATTTGTACAGTGATGAAACATCTGAGAATGAACCTTCCAGCTCAGCAAGCAAACCTACATTCAGAACCTCAACCTGAGCTACAAGTCTTCTCAAAACTTTCTATTCACCAAGACTCCTTAGGCAATTCCTTCCAAACCTAGGACCACTACCATCTAGAAGGGCAAGGGCAGGAGATTTTTGGGAAAACCACCATTTCCAAGTTCCCCTCAAAGCCATTCATCACCCAGACTTGGAAATATATTGTTGCTCCTTCAGTGTTGCTGGGTCAAAAATTCTGGATCTCCCTCCCTAATGGCATTGTGTGTCTACTTATACCAAAGAGACTGCAGTGGTTCAAGATGGCAGTTCACCACTACCTTCTCAAGCTGAACTAGGGATGAGCATTAAATAGTGACCCAGTCAGCAACACTCCCATCCCATGAATGAATAAAAAAAATGCCAGAACTGTTTGCTTACTTCTGAGCTTCTTTTTCTGCTTTATTAATAATTGAATACACCTTGTTTTTGGTTCCATGAATGGGCTTCAAACTTTAAATATTAGGTTTAATATTAAGTTGAGCTAACTTTTTCTCTCATGGTAGTTCTACAAATAAAATAAAGCAGAAAAAGAAGCTCAGAAGTAAGCAAATTTTATCATTAAACAACTTAAAAAAAATAGGAAATTAGACTTTCATAGGAAACAGTTTAAGTTAAATGTACCTTGTTCAAGAAGCTTACAACTCTGCACTTTGATTCTCCTGACTCAAGGCTTTGAGGAACCACTTCCTCATGGCATGTCTTCTAAAACAAGAAGAAGTTTTATCAGTGACAGACTATTGAGTCAAAATGGTTAATGACAAAACTACAAATTGAATCATGTATCCTGCATTATAAATCAACCACACTAGTTAACATTTAAGTGGGTTGGAATAGTGCTGTCTTACGGAAAAGTCACTTTTTCAAAGCTGAAGGGGCAAGTTTTTGTTAACATGAATGGACTACAAACTTCCTCTCTTTTGAAGTGATAACCTTACATAACCTCAAACATCATTATTGAAGGAAAAATAATTTAATTTGATCAACTTTATTCATAGTTATTAGTTGTCATTCAACAATCTATAAATTCCCATGAGCCAGGCTGTGCAGTGAGTACTATATAAATTCAAGTATTGATTATTGTTTGAAACCATTTACACTGCATGCTTCGTCAGAGTTCACAATTCACTACACAGCAGATCCAACAACAGATCAGTTTTGCACACTCATTACAAAAATAGCTCAGTCCATTCATAGCAGATATGAAATAACAGACTATTATACGTCGATGATTGTTCCCAGACGTAACTGATTAACTGTCCTAGAAATATTTAATATGCATAAGTTAGTAACTTATACCTGCAGTATAAATCAAACTGTGTAACTGCACTGAATACTATAACTATGTAAGAGTGATTTGTTACCTCAGCAAACAATGTGAATCCTTGTAGTGCATGTTGAAGAATTAGCCAGGATTTGTCTTCTAGAAGGGATGCAAAGAGGCAAGGCAGCTTCAGAAGGACTGCATGCTGCAGGGAATTGAAACAAACTCTCAAATCTTTATAGTTGAAGGTAAAATCGCCACGTTATCAGGGGTAAACTAAATGGTTTATTCAACTAGATATACTGTCTTTACCCTCAATCCCAGAATAGACCTGTAATTACAGCAGCATCAACACTTAGTTACAAAGTAGACACTTATAAAAAGCACTATGTAAAAGTAAATGCAGGTCTTTGTATTTAGATGGATTGAATGGAAATTTTGTAAACTCTCATTTCTTCGGAGTAGATGTAAATTTAACCTAATTTCTAACACATAGTCTGCAACTCAAATAGTTTTGCAATTATTAGAAATTTATCTGCTGTGAAATGTGAAAGCTAGACCAATAGGGTAGATAATGTTCATCTAAGGATGATCCAGATTACATCTGCCTGAGGAATACTTCATAATCGCAGAGTATAAAACCTAAAAAAGTGGTCCATTCCCTAGTCATGACATACCACAGATTCATAAAACAAAAAAAGTTAAAGAATGAGAGCAGTAAAATAATTTTAAAGGTTTCCTTAGGAGACATTGGGATTTAAAGATGACAAAACACAGAATACCTGAACATCTGGTGGTATAATTATCTTTCCAAGGGAACTTAAGAAGTCCAGCGCAGCAATACGAACAATATCAGGGGGATTCAGAGGAAGAAGGGAATTGAGGAATAATACCACCTATTGCACAAATAGGATAATTATTATTCTAATAAGAAAAATCCAACAGTATTGAATTTCTTTTCCTGAATTGTAAGATTCTCCTAACCATATCAGAAAACCACTAGACTTGGCTTTTGACTAATAGCTACATCTATGTCTTCTCATTAACCGCTAAATCATGCCCTATTTTACAGCATTTCCCATCTTGAGAAAGCGCATAAATATTATAGTTCTTCAGTAACTAGCATTTATCCTAAAACCAATTAATATTATACTGAGAATTTGATGATTTATCTTTCTATACATTCATATTATTACAAGATATACACACAGATCTCATCATGAGGTGCCGGAAGACTGGAGGTTGGCAAATGTGGTGCCACTGTTTAAGAAGGGCAGTAAAGGCCAGCCAGGGAACCATAGACCGGTGAGCTTGACCTCGGTGGTGGGCAAGTTGTTGAAGGGAATCCTGAGGGACAGGATGTACATGTATTTGGAAAGGCAAAGACTGATTAGGGATAGTCGACATGGCTTTGTACGTGGGAAATCATGTCTCACAAACTTGATTGAGTTTTTTGAAGAAGTAACAAAGAGGATTGATTAGAGCAGAGCAGTAGATGTGATCTATATGGACTTCAATAAGGCGTTTGACAAGGTTCCCCATGGGAGACTGATTAGCAAAGTTAGATTCCATGGAATACAAGGAGAACTAGCCATTTGGATACAGAACTGGCTCAAAGGTAGAAGACAGAGGGTGGTGGTGGAGGGTTGTTTTTTTCAGACAGGAGGCCTGTGACGAGTGGAGTACCACAAGGATTGGTGCTGGGCCCTCTATTTTTTGTCATTTACATAAATGATTTGGATGTGAGCATAAGAGGTACAGTTAGTAAGTTTGCAGATGACACCAAAATTGGAGGTGTAGTGGACAGCGAAGAGGGTTACCTCAGATTACAACAGGATCTTGACCAGATGGGCCAATGGGCTGAGAAGTGGCAGATGGAGTTTACTTCAGATAAATGCGAGGTGCTGCATTTTGGGAAAGCAAATCTTAGCAGGACTTATACACTTAATGGTAAGGTCCTAGGGAATGTTGCTGGACAAAGAGACCTTGGAGTGCAGGTTCATAGCTCCTTGAAAGTAGAGTCACAGGTAGATAGGATAGTGAAGAAGGCATTTGATATGCTTTCCTTTATTGGTCAGAGTATTGAGTACTGGAGTCGGGAGGTCATGTTGAGGCTGTACAGGACATTGGTTAGGCCACTGTTGGACTATTGTGTTCAAAGTTTGTGAGAAGATTTGTAGCTCGGGTGCTCGCTGTTGTGGTTGTGTTCCCAGCTCGGTGAACAGAACCATAACGACTATTGTGTGCAATTCTGGTCTCCTTCCTATCGGAAAGATGTTGTGAAACTTGAAAGAGTGCAGAAAAGATTTACAACTACGTTGCCAGGGTTGGAGGATCTGAGCTACAGGGAGAGGCTGAACAGGTTGTGGCTGTTTTCCCTGGAGCGTCGGAGGCTGAGGGGTGACCTTATAGAGGTTTACAATATTATGAGGGGCATGGATAGGGTAAACAGGCAAAGTCTTTTCCCTGGGGTTGGGGAGTCCAGAACTAGAGGGAATAGGTTTAGGGTGAGAGGAGAAAGATATAAAAGAGACCTGAAGGGCAATGTTTTCACGCAGAGGGTGGTACGTGTATGGAATGGGCTGCCAGAGGAAGTAGTGGAGGCAGGTACAATTGCAACATTTAAGAGGCATTTGGATGGGTATATGAATAGGAAGGGTTTGGAGGGATATGGGCCGGGTGCTGGCAGTTGGGACGAGATTGAGTTGGGATATCTGGTCGGCATGGACAGGTTGGACCGAAGGGTCTGTTTCCATGCTGTACATCTCTTTATGACCCTATGTGGCCTCAAGACACCTCCATCCCAATTGTTACAAATGCAAATTTTATAAGATTGTTATGTTTTGGGGGTCTTTGAAATTTAGGGCAAAATTAAGATGGGCATTGAGAAGGAAGAATCCACAGGTTATGTACTATTAGCTTACAGGATATTTTCTTAACAACACTGAACCTCACAGTGTCATCTGTAAGGATCCAAGAGAGCAGAGTTAGAGGAAGCAGTTCTCTATGGTTCACCAAACAAGACAGTATGTGGAAACCTGTGCTTGGGTTGAAGGGAATGATTTCATGAGGATTTAAACAAGAATGGAAAATCTGCCCAAAGATCTCCAGGATAATCCTAATGCTCAGGATTTAGAAGTTGTTGCTGTAAAAGGAAATAAAAAGCAACTAATCCACAGGAAATAAGAATCACTTTGGAATCATTTTGGGAGAACTGTGTGTCTACTTAAGGAACAGAGTAAAGTATAACCCTGGAGAGAGATTTTTCAGACATTTTAAGTAAGGGCTATTCTCTGTATTTTAGAGTATAAGTTGCCTACTGAAATAGTGTTTAGTCAATGTTACTGTAAGTTTCAGTATTACAGTATAAGTCTTAAAACTTAATCTTGTCATGTGATCCTTTCAACTTTCACTGGAAGACTGACTTACTTTCAAGATGGTATTGGTCTCAATTAGAATCGTAAGAACATTACAAACACTTCACAGAAACATAACAGAAAAAACATGAGAACAGAAGGAGTGACCAAAAGTTTGATCGAAGTGGAGATTCTTAAAGAGAGATAGCCACAGAAAGGCAAAAAAGTTTGGAACATGGAGTCGTATACAACATTTGCAGAAGTAAGCCACTGAGGGTAATGCACAGGAAACCAGCATGAAATAGGTTGAAACTTTAGGGGAGGCTTATTGTGATTGAGGAGGTTACAATGATAGACAAGGCCACAAAAATATCTAAATTGTGTCCGAGCTGAAGACATGAGACCCAACTGCCTTCGCAACCTTTATTCTCCCTTCGAATAGATTTATGTGCAACTCTTCCCAATTATCCACCATTTCCCAGTTTTTGAATTCTTTCTGAGGCCTTAAATCACATCACGGTTTCACAATTCACAGTTTGTGTGGTCAAGAGAGGAGGGGAGGCTGCGAGATAGGTGAATAAACTGACTAAATCACTGCATGGCAGTGTTCAAGCCGTTTTGGAGAATGCAGTTTTAGTCATTGTGGTTGTGTTTTTTTTAAAGCAACAGGGACAAAAATCACAAAAAAGAGAATTCAATGAATTGAGAGAAAACTATCTTAAAGTCTTTAACACAGATTGTAAATATTTGTCGGCACTCCTTAGAAAAATAAACTACTAATGTCAGTATACCTCCCTTGAACAAGACAGTGGAATTATCAATAGAAAACACTGAGCTAGTGGAAATATCAAACAGTTTATTTTGTCTGTCTTCACTGTGACAATGCTGTCACTTGAAAAAAAGCAAGGACACATAGTTTTGTGAAGGGGAGGTCGTGCCTCACAAACCTTATTGAGTTCTTTGTGAAGGTGACCAAACAGGTGAATGAGGGTAAAGCGGTTGATGTGGAGTGTAAAGATTTCAGTAAGGCATTTGATAAGATTCCCCATGGTAGGCTATTGCACAAAATACAGAGACATGGGATTGAGGGTGATTTAGTGGTTTGGATCAGAAATTAGCTAGCTGAAAGAAGACAGAGGGTGATGGTTGATGGGAAATATTCATCCTGGTGGGGTACCACAAGTATCTATTTTAGGTTCACTTTTATTTGTCATTTTTTATAAATGACCTGGATAAGGGCATAGAAGGATGAGTCAGTAAATTTGTGGATGACACTAAGGTCGGTAGAGTTGTGGATAGTGACGAAGGATGTTATAGGTTACAGAGAGACATAGATAAGCTGCAGAGCTGAGCTGAGAGTTTAATGCGGAAAAGTGTGAGGTGATTCACTTTGGAAGGAGTAACTGGAATGCAGAGTACTAATGGTAAGATTCTTGGCAGTGTAGATGAGCAGAGAGATCTTGGTGTTAGCTTGTATTGGTAGAGGGGTTGAGTTTTGGAACCATGAGATCATCTTGCAGCTGTACAAAACTCTGGTGGGGCCATAGTTGGAGTATTGCATACAGTTCTGGTCACCGCATTATAGAAAGGATGTGGAAGCTGTGGAAAGGGTTCAGAGGAGATTTATTGGGATGTTACCTGATATGGAGGGAAGGTCTTATGAAGAAAGGCTGAGGGACTTGAGGCTGTTTTCATTAGAGAGAAGAAGGTTGAGAGGTGACTTAATTAAGGCATAAGAGGGTTAGATAGATTGGACAGTGAGAGCCTTTTTCCTCAGATGGTGATGGCTCGCACGAGGGGACACAGCTTTAAATTGAGAGATGATAGATATAAGACTGACGTCTGAGGTAGTTTCTTTACTCAGAGACACAATAAATGACATGTGGAAGAGCAGGTGAAACTTTGATGAATGTGGAAGACTACTTTGGGCCTTGGACAGAGATGAGGGGGGAGTTGTGGGTGCAGGTTTTGCAATTCCTGCAGTGGCAGAGGAAGGTACCAGGAGGGGAGGGTGGGTTGTTAGGGGTGCGGACTTGACCAGGTAGTCGCGGAGGGAACGGTCTTTGCAGAAAGCAGATGGGTTGGGGATGGAAATATATCTCTGGTGGTGGGGTAGGGGGGTAGAATGCACTGCCTGCAACAGTAGTAGGCTCGCCAATTTCAAGGGCATCCTTACCTGAGCTATCAATAATGGCCCTACTGCTTGAATCAACAGTGAAACGAGAGAAAGAAGCAGAGAGGTTGTCTGCTGAATACAACGCTGGCTCAGGACCTGTTTGAAGAAAAGGAAAACTGTGTTCATATGGAAGCAAAATAAGATTATCAACATTTTAAAAAGTAAATAACTTAATTTCTGTTCCACGCTCCTAACAAATGTTTGCTTTAGTTTGAGTGCTGATACAAAGATATTATTGGAGGATACTAAGCACCAGGACATTTGAGAGAAACCCAGCAGTACATCAAAACCAAAAACTGAAACTGCTGGAAAACTCAGCAGGTCTTGCACCTGTGGACAAAAGACAGAGTTAATGTTTTGGGTCTACAGACCCTTCTTCAGAACATTATCAAAAATATACTCAGGGAGAAACTACAAGTACTGGTTTCCTTCCAAGAGGCTATATTGAAGCAGAAAAATATAATGGAGAAATAAGGAGAATCGTTAGAGATGAATGAAGGCAATATATTGCAAATGCTGGAAATCTGCTACAAACAGAGAATGCTCAAGAAACTCAGTAGTTCTGGCAGTACCTGTGGAGAGAGAAGCGGAGTTAACATTTTGAGTTTGGTAGGACTCTTATTCAGATGTTAGAAAATGTCTTCAATATATATCTTTGAGGCAGAGAACTAGTACATATAGTCATAGAGTTGTACAGCACGGAAAAATAGACCCTTCGGTCCAACTCACCCACGCCGACTAGATATCCTGACCTAATCTAGTCCCATTTGCCTGTACTTGGCCCATAAGCATCTCATCCACATCCCGCACCTCCACCCTTGAACCCCAGCCCTCCAACCACAACAAGGACAGAACCCCCTGGTCCTCACCTTCACCCCACCAACCTCTGCATAAATCACATCATCCATCGACATTTCCGCCACCTACAAACGGACCCCACCACCAGAGATATATTTCCATCCCCAACCCATCTGCTTTCTGCAAAGACCGTTCCCTCCGCGACTACCTGGTCAAGTCCGCACCCCTAACAACCCACCCTCCCCTCCTGGTACCTTCCTCTGCCACTGCAGGAATTGCAAAACCTGCACCCACAACTCCCCCCTCATCTCTGTCCAAGGCCCAAAGTAGTCTTCCACATTCATCAAAGTTTCACCTGCCCTTCCACATGTCATTTATTGTGTCTGTTGCTCCCTTTGCGATCTCCTCTACACTGGAAAGACTGGACGCCTTCTAGCAGAGCACATCAGAGAACATCTCCGGGACACCCCAGCAAACAACCCCACCTCCCCACAGCCAAACATTTCAACTCCCCCTCCCACTTTGCCAAGGACATGCAGTTCCTGGGCCTCCTCCATTGCCACTCCCTCACCACCTGAAGCCTGGAGGAAGAACGCCTCATCTTCCGCCTTGAGACTCTTCAACCCCATGGCATCAATGTGGACATCACCAATATCCTCATTCTCCACCCCCCACCTTACCGCAGTTCCAACCTTCCAGCTCAGCACCAGCCTCATGACCGGTCCCACCTGTCAACCTTCCTTCCCATCTATCTGCTCCACCCTATCACCTTTCCCCCACCTCCATCCACCTATTGCACTCTCAGCTACCTTCTCCCCAGCCCCACCCCCCCTCCCATTTATCTCTCCACCCTCGAGGTTCTCAGCCTCTCCTGATGAAGGGCTTTTGCCTGAAACGTTGATTTTCCTGCTCCTCGGATGCTGCCTGACCTGCTGTGCTTTTCCAGTACCACTCTAATTTAGACTTGGCTCATATCCCTCCAATCCCTTCCTATTCATATATCCATCCAGATGCTGTTTAAATGTTGCAATTTGTACCAGCCTCCACCACTTCCTCTGGCAGCTCATTCCATACACGCACCACCCTCTGTGTGAAAAAGTTGCCCCTTAGGTCCCTTTTATATCTTTTCCCTCTCACCCTAAAACCAATGCTCTCTATTTCTGGACTCCCCTAAGACAGGGAAAAGACCTGGTCTATTTATCCTATCCATGCACCTCATGATTTTATAAACCATTATGAGGCCACCCCTCAGTCTTCGACGCTCCAGGGGGGAAAACAGCCTGAGTCTATTCAGCCTCTCCCTATCACTCAAATCCTCCAACCCTTGCAACATCCTTGCAAATCTTTTCTGAACGCTTTCAAGTTTCACAAAATCCTTAGGATAGGAAGGTGATCAGAATTGCATGCCATTCCAAAAGTGGCCTAACCAACGTCCTGTAAAGCTGCAACATGACCTCCCAACTAAAGACTAAAAAGGTTGTTAATAGTGGAGTAAAAGAAAGAAATGTAAAATAGGTGTAAATATAATTGTGAAAGGGAGGGAAAATGTCCTCTGTATGAACAGCAAAGTCAACAAGGCACAAACAAGACAAGGGTATGGTTGGGAGGTGGAAGACAACATATTATAAGAAAAATAGATAACAGACATAGTGCAATCAACTTCTGAAGCTTTTGAATTCAAATATCAAATCCTCAAAGCTGCAAAGTGCCGAAGCAGAAAATGTGGTATTGTTCCTCCAAATTGCTTTGTGTTTTGTGTAGAAAGGCTTATCATGTGAGCATGACAATTTACTGAAATGACAAGGAACTGGGAGGTCAGGATCATTCCTATGGACAGAGCAGTGGTGTTCTGCAAAGTAGTCACCCACTCTGCATCTGGTCTCGCCAAAGTAATTAAGATCGTGTTGTGAACAGTGAATGCAGTAGATAGATTGAAAGAACTACAAGATTGTACGGCTTTGGACTGTATGGAGGGAGGAGGTGAATGGGCAAGTTGCGATTGTATGGTAAGGTACTTTGGGGGAGTGAGAAAGTATTCGGAATGATGGATCAAGATGTCATGGAGAAAGCAGTTGCTGCAGAATGCTGAAAGTGGAGGGGAGGAAAAGGTGTGTTTGGTGGTGGCATTCTGCTGGAGGTGATAAAAGTTACTGATGACACTTCTGTGGAGGAGAAAGACGTGCTGTGTAAAAAGACAGGACATTCTAGTTATAACAAAGGAATCAAGAATTTCAATTTTATCATTACTGGTGGTATCTTAAATAGTTTAACAGTACATGTACAGCCAGTTCAATTATTGTACTAAGCCATTCTAGCTGAATCAGGACTGGCTCAGATAAATATGGATCAGATAAATATACTACTATCGAAGGTCATGCTGCTTAACAACAGTTGTATTTTCTGGTCACATGATCAAATGTGCAAGCAATGCAGTATTCTACACATTTTAGCAATGTTTGTAGATGAAAACATCTGGTTCATTTTAACTGCCTGCTCACCTGTTCCACAGTGAGGACTGACCACATTGGACCAAGTACTTCTGTGATCAATAATTGCAACTCTGAAGTCAAGGCTTCCCCATCGGCATGACACACAGCGACCATAGCAGCAAGTGCAACATTCTGACAAAACAGAAAACCGCTTATGACCAATGAATTGTTTATCATAATTAAGCAGACAAAATATCTGGCTGTTATTGTTGATTTACATCAAAATTAAAAAAAAAACTTCAGCAGTCACAGGCTAGTAAATTAAACAACATTGATATGAAAAAATACAATTTCATTATGAAAAACAAACATTTCCAGAAAAGTAGAGAGATGTGAATGCTGTTATGTTATGCTTTGGACTTTTGATTTGGCTATTCTAAATTGGACTCTAGTTTCAATTGAATATTATAATTTATCTTTTCAAAGTTGCCTATAGTACTACCAGTAGTTCTGTTGGCTGGTTGATCCCCTGGTGAAGGTTTTGCAAAAAATATTCATTTGATTGTACAGAACTTGAATACTACTGAAAAGAGAGTTAAGTTGCAGATGCTTTACATCTTGCAATCGTCAGGACAAAAGGTATGAACATCAAATTTCAAATAATCAAATAGTTTATATTCCTGATGAAAGAGGTTGATTGCTTGTTAAGTCAACACTGAACAGATAGGTTGTTACCATGAAGAAAGCAATGAAAAACTATAGGCTCCAGATTAATCAAAAAAAGGTGAAAAAGGTAATTTTTGTTTTTAATAAGCACCATGCATTGAAATTGATTCTCTGCAAACTAATTGTGCCTTCTTCTAATTACTTGAGAGCTTGGGGGGAAATTAGTTTCCTGTTATGGCAATGTCTCAGCTAGTCTTGAAGTAATATCTGTTCTGAATGTTTGAAATTTGACATCTTGCAATTACTTAGTCAAAAATAAGACAAAAAGCTGTGGCAACGTTTTTCTTTTTAGCAGTAAATGAAAATTGAGAACACATGCACGTTCTGAAGAGGAGTACACTGGACTTGAAACAATAACTCTATTTCCCTCTCCACTTATGTAACCAGACCTGCTGAGTTTTTCCAGCACAGTGTTTTTATTTTTGCTTTTTGTGGGACTGGAATGGGCAACCCCACTCCTAAAAGTGTGCTGTCTACTTTGGGAGAATATTAATGTGCACTAGGTACTACATTCTATGATTTATATTTTGGCAAAGTAAATTAACATCACTGAATCTGTGACAAAGTTGCAACATATAACAACATCAATGATGCAGAACAAGGAAATCTATTTGTTGTATAGTGCTAATTACCTTTGAGGTTTGGCATCTCAAGGGCTCCAGGGCTGTACCAGTTAAAGTTTACTGATAGTTAGAGGGGATGCATTCATTTTGCACATTTCCCCAACCCGATAAGAATCTTGTGTTGCTGGGTGGGTGAGTGGCTGCTGAAATCAAAGTTTGTCATTTTTGTTTGTGTCAGGTAAATCCCAGTTTAAGCTGGCCAAAGTTGCAGCTCAAATGCAGAACTACATGTCCAATATAGGAGATGATGTAGGCTTGCTGGTTAGTTGTATTTTGCTTCAGCAAGTAGATGGTGAACTACTCCAAAGATCCCACCCCTATCAAGTCCCTGCTCTGACCCCAAGTTCTGAGTGTGGCAGTAACATCTTATAAGTTGAGATGGATCACTGGAGTGGAAACAGACTCCTCTGTCTTGGTGGGGAGGGGAGAGGGTTTAAAGAGATGGTGGAACATAAGATTCATTCTGCTACTGGGGGGAGCAAAGACTGGAATAGACCATCCATACTCCTAAAAGTGCACTGTTTCAGGAAGATATTCTAAGAGTACTGCTTTCACCTATGATGTAGAGCAAGGGAATCTATTGTTCTATCTTTGTTAATCTCAAATGAAATTAATCATTGTTTCTTACCACTTGTTCCAATTCTCCCAAGGTATGCTTGCTACTCTGCCACTTTAGGCACTGATCAACCGCTGTCCTGATGATGTCAGAAGTGACAGGTTTCTGAAGGTCAGCAGGGAGAGCTTTAACACTAACTTGCCACCATATCAATAAGTTGCTAGGGTCCTTAGGAGAAAATGTGTCTGTAAATAGAGCCTGTAAACAGAGTGAAATGAGATTGATGGCTCAAATGAAAGTGCATTATCACCAACCAGCAAGTATTTTAAGCTACTCCTCAGATATGCATTAGCTGACAAGCGAAGGACAAAAAAAAACTTTGACCAACCATTTATGAACAAGTCTCAGCCTGGAAAGCAAATTCTTAATTTAATATGCTAAAAGAGAACAGGAAAATATTAAACAGCTCATAAAAATTGAGTTTGCCTTTTGAATTCTGAAAGCTTTTCCTTTTCTTCACGCACCACTATCCTGAAACCTTCATCAAGCAGTAACTCTGTGATATCTATTTGTTGTTTACGCTGTCCATTGCTCACGTTAGGAACTGATGGTATGTACGAGTAGAATGTATGATCACAGAAAACATCTCAACCAATTATCATTCATTTAGGGTAAAGAAAAAAGTTTAAAAATTCATTCATGGAACATGACTATCACTTGATAAGGCTAGTATTTATTCAATCGATAATTGCCTTATTAAGACTGTAGTGAGTACTTTCTGTACTTTGTTAGACTCCCTGTAAATTAAAAGCAAAATGTGGTAGAAACTAAGTGGATCTGGCAGCATCTAGGGAAACAGAGAAACAGAGTCAATGGTTTAATTTAATGAATAACCTTTCTTTGGAACCAAGGCTATGTAATGTAAACACAGTACACCCAGAGTGTTGCTAAAGGAGTCCCAAGATTTTGACCCATCAACAGTGATATACTTACAGGTCAGGATGTTCTGTGACTTGGAGGAGAATGTATTCTTATGTGTTTGTTGTTCCTGTTCTGCTAGATCATGAAGGTTATGGCTTTGGATACTACTGACAGAAGTGCATTAGTAAGGTGCAGTATTGCACTGTGTAGGACATTAATTTCTTTTATCACGAGTGCACCGTGGAAACAATGTTTGAAGTGGCAAATGTAGAAAAAAGTGTAGGCTACGTTCCTTAGGGACGGTTGCCTCTCTGCAGATGAGAGCATTTCTAGGATTCCATCAGAAAATAGAAGTGCCTCATTATTTGTGAGAAAATACACTTCTAGATCAGAATCTAAAGACGTTTGTGCATATCCCTGTGATTTGTACATTGGGTGGACAGTTGGGTTGGATGGGAAAATGAAAGTTATTGACATCTTTGCTAACTCATTTACATGTAGCTGCAGAGAGAGTTTTTGGTTCTTAACTCTACCAACAAAATTGATGCTGGCGTACTTCAAAGTAGAACTCTAGCACTTGCTTAACTCGTTAAAACCTCTTGGTCGCACATGTGCAATTACTTATTTGCAACCCTTCCAAATGTAGAACTTTCAGTCTAGAGTCATAATTTCATGTTCCTATTTACTTTATACTACAGGTTGGCACTGCTCTAAGTACTGTCCTACAGTCAGAATCTGGCCGTTCCATTAGCAGACACTATGGTTACTTCACAGTTGTGTAGTAAAACCAGTAGAACTTTTCTGTACAACAATAACCCATTAAACTGTCATTTACTCATACAATTTCATTGTCTCAAACAAATTCATACACACTCACCTCATTCACTTTCTGTTACCCATACTAACACACTCTCTCACACTCGAAGGGGAAAGAGCCATTTTCAGCCAGGCTGCAATGGGGACTGGACCTCAGGTGGAAGACAGGGCAAAGGAGCCATTTGTAACCATGTTGAACTCACAATCAGAACAAACTCCAGCAGCCTCTCAGTCATACCATCTTTCATGCTCACTCACTCCCCTCATATCCTTGTCTCACACCTTCTATCACATATTTACTCTCTCCCTCCACCACATATTAGATTAGATTAGATTACTTACAGTGTGGACACAGGCCCTTCGGCCCAACAAGTCCACACCGACCCGCCGAAGCACAACCCACCCATACCCCTACATTTACCCCTTACCTAACACTACGGGCAATTTAGCATGGCCAATTCACCTGACCTGCACATCTTTGGATGGTGGGAGGAAACCGGAGCACCCGGAGGAAACCCACGCAGACACGGGGAGAACGTGCAAACTCCACACAGTCAGTCACGTGAGGCGGGAATTGAACCCAGGTCTCTGGCGCTGTGAGGTAGCAGTGCTAACCACTGTGCCACATTCTCTCATCCTCTCTCTTCGACATACACTCTCACTTATTCACATTCTTCCTCTCTCACTCTCGGTCACAAATACTCACTCTTAGTCTCCCTCTTTCTCTGTCTCACACATGCAGGGGGAAGGAGCCATTATCAGCCAAGCTACAGTGAAGAGTGAACCTTAAGGACAAGGCAGGGTGAAAGGAGCCATGCCCATGTTAAACTCACCTGTTAGAAAAGTCTTCAGTAGTTTTTGACAGAACTGTCCACAACTCAAATCAGATAATATAGAAAGAACTTCACAGATTCTGGCACTTCCTAATGGTCTAATCTTTGCAATTGTTCACAATAACAACACTAGTTAGGTTGTTTGGCCTGTCAATGGGGGTGTTCTGCAGCAGATTGGCAGTTTTGGTTACTGGCCATCCCTGTGATGGAGTATTCAGCAGAGCCACTCTGTGATGCAACCTCTGTCCATCATCGTCGTCGTCGTCATCATCATAGATTGGAAGTCATGACCCACAGTTTGGGAAGTCCTGCATTGAACTATTTAATTCTAAGCTGAGTACTTTACAGCTATAGATAGCATTATATCAGTTCAAAGCTCATCTCAATTTGTCAGCAAGATCCACTGAGATAAATGCATCTGCCAAAATCCAGTATTATTTCCAGCCCTGCCCTCTTAAAGACTAACCTGGTGGTTTGCTGCCATGAGAAAAAACATACGACGGAGCAGTAAGGATAGATGGGACAGCTGGTAACACTCTCCAGAACAAGATTTTACCTGAAATTTAAAGTATGATACAACATCAGTAAATTACAAAATGCACGAAACTAGGATACGGTTCTTCTAAAGTAAAGACTTGCTTGCTATTTACAATACAGATGAAACAGAACCACATATTTTTCGCAAAACATAAATACAGCATAGATGCAGCTGTTATATAATCTCAAACAACCTTAAACTTTCTCTTTATGTGTCTGGACCTACAGTATAAATCTATCCATAATATAGTTAATTCATAACAGTGGATTAAATTAATATAAAAGAAAACTCATTATCTTTGGAAGGGAAAAACTGATGGATCTTTAATCAATGATAACTTTAGCAAACATCTAGCTAAAAAGAAAATCGAAACAAATGTAGATCAGATTCCCTAAAGTGTGTAAACAGGCCCTTTGGCCCAACAAGTCCACAGTGACCTTCCGAAGAGTAACCCACCTCGACCCATTTCCCTCTGGCTAATGTATCCAACACTATGAGCAATTTAACATGGCCACTTCACCTGACCTGCACATTTTTGGACTGTGGGATGAAACCGGACCACATGGAGGAAACCTACGCAGACACAGGGATAATGTGCAAACTCAACACAGAATAGTCGCCCGAGGCTGGAATTAAACCCAGGTCCTTGGCACTGTGAGGTAGCAGTGCTAACCACTGAGCTACCATGCCACTCCAACATGAATTTCAAAAGGACCAATTGACAAAGTTTGATAAGATGAGGAAATGCACTATACACAGCCTTTTGAAAAGTCCTTATCATATGAAGTTGCTGGGGAAGAATAAATGATGTGAAATTAGGGAGAGCAACACATGAATTAAAAATTTGGTTTGAAAATTGGAGAAAACTAAGTTTCAATTAAATGCCAAATAGTTGGAAGTGACTTATTGTATTCCACGTATCACTTCTGTGTATATTATCGATTTGAATATTAGCCTAATTGCTAACATTTTACCATGTCATGTTTTATTAAGATCTGTATGGATTTTTTGTTTTACAATGAAACAGACAAAATTTAAAGTTTGAATGTGAGGATGTATTTTGGCTAAAAATAAACAGCTGTCATGGTACTGAATGAAGATAGGCCTGATGCTCTAAATGGAGATTTAGATTCACAGATTATTAAAAACACATCAGGTGATAAGTTAACATGAAATCTTAAATGAAACCTTAAAGAAGACTTCAGATAAACTATCATGGACAGTAACATGTTTCAAATACACAAGGGATACATGCACATTCAGTAGAGTGGTGCCTGGTATGAGGAAATGTACATACAAATAAAGTGTGAAAAATAAATCCGTTGTTCATTAAAATACCACAGATTATGGGTGAAGTATTAAATGTACTTAAAATTCTGAAAGGATGGCCCAGAGTAGCTATAAGTAGTTCATTTTCAATAGCTGTAGAGTCACAAATAGAAGGTCTTAGCTTATACTTAAGTTTTTACATTTTTAGAACAGAGGGCAGGAAAAAACTTATTTTATATTGAATATTATGAAACTATAAAATTCCTATCCAAGGTTAGTAATTCATGCAGAAATAGTCAACATGCAAAATTAGTTTTGAAAGTGCGATGTGGAAAAAGAGGTTGAAGAGATATTGAAACAGGGTAGGTAAATGGGATTAGAATTATTTGGTCACTTAACAACATAGAAATTGGTCGATGATAAAGATCAAGGCCCATCATTTTTACCATGTCAGTAATGCATGCTATAACAATTATGGAGTTGTTGACTAATAAGGAGCAATTATTTTCAAAAGCCGAGAAACAAGGCAAGGCAGTTTTTAAATAAATCAGATCTTCATTTGGATGGTTTGGCACTTTCAGTTTTCGTTGTCTCCCTAAAAACTGTAATGACAGACATGGCTACATTTAAACATGATTTTGCTTACCAACTGGGCTATGAGAGACACATGATGGGCACAAAGTTCAGCACTTCCATAACTGCAAATGAAAACATAGTATAAGATACTTCAGTAGAGGATATGACTATCAAAAAATAAGCCTAATCATTCAGCTTTCAATGAATGAATTTACATCCCCAAAATAGTTGTATAACACTATTCACAATGTACATTAACTCATTGAATTTAAACCCATGTCAGCATTTTTAAAACATTTATTTGCCACTATCAAAAAGGTATAGGCTAAAAGACTTATGCAGATCACACATTATATTTAATTTTGCTCAATACCTACCGTGCAAGAAAACACCATGCATCTGCAGCCAGTAATGCAGTTAACATATGAGGATTGAGTACAGCATCCAATAAAGCATACTCCTGTCATAAACAGCACAGATTTGAAATAAAAACGATATAAATTTAAATTGAAGCTAATTATGGTGTACTAAAATATTTAACTGCAAAGATATTTTCTATAATAATAACTATTCTCAATACTTCAAAATCAGGTTAAATTGGTTTGTCACAGCATGAACATGCAGTTATTTGTATGCTTTTGTACAACTATAAATTTACTATCTCAAATTTTGCAGACATGAAGAGCAAGAAGAAAAATATTTTAAACAAAGGAATACAAAACCAGTAGGAATCAAGACTAACTGAAAAATCACCAGATAAAAGATTGTAAGAGATTGTAGCAAAAAACACCTGGGTCCAGATGTTCTGATGGCAAGATAATTGTTGCAAGAGCATGGACAACCGTGCATTTTGAGACCATTGAGAAGTCCTGATGCAGCTGACCCTTGGGTATTATTCTTGATGCTAAAGCCTCTCATGGGAAGGTACCTGCCACCTGGAAGCCTTCAAAAATGTTCCCAGCTCTGACCCAGAATCAGGGACACCAGAGGATTCTAACTGATTTAGCTCAAATGTTATGCAGGAAAAGTTAGTGGAACTAAAAACTGCTTAGACTCCGCGCTATTAAAGTGGCCTAGTCCCTGACTCACCACTAACCAGCACCCCACAAATCCCTATTCCCTTGCCCCACCCCCTAATACGTCTGTCACTCTCCCACATCCCACCAAGCCTCATTTAGAACCAAAAAATCTTAAGTCCAGACCAAAAACCCTTCAGACTCCCCAAGGACCAACACCGTCCAACAAATTCTCCACAACAATCCCCAAGATAACCCACCCCAATTAGGTCAACTCATCAGTCAACTTCCATCCAACATCCCCCCCACCCCACTCAATTTGGAGCACTTATCTACTTACCTGGCAGGCTATACTCTCACTCAGGTGGCATCACAGCCCCCTCACCCAGCTGGCATTATCAGCCCTTTTACTTAGCTTACACAACACCTTTCCTTAATGGATGTGAAGTTGATGTTAGCACCTATAAATCGGAATTACTGCAGGAATTTTCAATGCTGATAAACATCACTGCTGGCTACATGGAAACTCCAATAACTCAACCAAAGACTTCTATATTTTTGATCCTGATCTTACCATCAGGACCAAAGACATAAATGAATACTAAAGTTCATATTAACCACCATGCTAATGATTTCTGGTATGCTTTGTAAATGATGGTACTACGCTACCATATATAGCAGCAGCTCGTGGAAATACACTTCATCTTCATTTTGTAACGGATCTTGTGAATAATTCTTAGTACTTTTTTTCGCAAAAGGAGAATACAAGGAAAGAAAATTTTCTTCAAAATAGCTCAAAGAATGGAATGCTTACTTTAAGTCAAAGTTCACACTTACCAAATCTGGAAAAAGAGAAGCTGGAAGAGACGTGATAAAGGAGCACAGATGAGTGCATACATATTCATAAAGGCTGATATTTTTTAGAGCCTGTCCATTACTCATTACTCCTGGCAACTGCACTGGCAAAGAAAGCTCTGCATAGCATCGGTGGAAGTTATGAAACAGTACATGGACCAAAGGTAACCTAAGGACAAATAAAGAGATAAAAGGTAGGTGCAAATGTCTGTTTCTTGCTGAAAAACATCTGTCATCCTTTGTTATTCCCAGTACAAATTATGTCAGCCTTGACAGTCCTCTGTGGTAAAGAATTCCACAGATTCATACCGTCCGCAAAGAAATTCTTCATCATGCTGCCTCACAGCGCCAGAGACCTGGGTTCATTTCCTACCTCAGGCGATGGTCTAGGTGGAGTTTGCACGTTCTCCCCGTGTCTGCCTGGGTTTCCTCCGGTTTCCTCCCACAGTCCAAAAATGTGCAGGTTAGGTGAATTGGCCATGCTAAATTGCCCATAGTGTTAGGTGAACGGGTAAATGTAAGGGAATGGGTCTGGGTGGGTTGCACTTCGGCGGGTCGGTGTGGACTTGTTGGGCCAAAGGGCCTGTTTCCACACTGTAATCTAATCTAATCTAATCTAATCTAATCTAATCTAATCTATTTTAAATTTGCAAACCCTTATTCTGAGATTATGCCCCTTAACCTTAAATTCTCCCATAGCAGGAAACGACCTTTCTGCCATTACACTTTAAAGTCCCCAAATAATCTCCTGTTTCAATACGATTGCCTCTCATTCTTCTAAATTCCAATAAGTACATACTGAACTGCTCACTGAGGCTCAGTCCTGCCACTCAGCCCCTGACTTCATTCCAGCCTTGGTCCAAACATAGTCAAGAGAGCTGAATTCCAGAGATGAGGTGATATTGACTGCACTTAACATCAAAGCCACATTTTACTGAGTGTGGTATCAAGGATGAAAATGTGTTGCTGGAAAAGCGCAGCAGGTCAGGCAGCATCCAAGGAGCAGGAGAATCGACGTTTCGGGCATGAGCCCTTCTTCAGGCCTGAAGAAGGGCTCATGCCCGAAATGTCGATTCTCCTGCTCCTTGGATGCTGCCTGACCTGCTGCGCTTTTTCAGCAATACATTTTCAGCTCTGATCTCCAGCATCTGCAGTCCTCACTTTCTCCTATGGTACCAAGGAGCCATATCAAAACTGTAGTCAATGGAAATCTAGGGAAAACTCTCCACTGGTTAGAGTCATACCTGGCACAAAGATAGTTGAGGCTGGAGTCAGTCCTCTCAGCTCCAGGAGTTCCTTAGAGAGTATTCCAGGCCAAACCATCTTCAGCTGCTCAACCTTTACAGATAATTGCGCTATTGCACCCTTTGTGACATATTGAAGCAGTCCATGCCCAAATGCAATACTGAAGTGGAGGTGCGGTGTTGGACTGGGGTGTACCAAGTTAAAAATCACACAGCACCAAGTTATACTACAAAAGGTTTATTTGGACTATAAGCTGGTGTTGTATGATTTTTAACCAAATGCAATATGACCTGGCAAATTCCAGGCTTGGGTTGATAGTTGGCAACTAATATTCACACCACACAAATGCCAGGTATAACCATCTCCAACAAGAGAGAATCTAACTGTCGCCCCCTTGACGTTGAATTCCTCCGCCATCAACATCCTGGGGGTAACCAGAAGGTGAACTGGACCAATCCTTTAAGTACTGTGGCTGCAACAGCAGGTCAGAGGCTGGAAGTTTCACAGTGAATAATTCAGCTTCTTAAAAATTCATTTGTAGGAGGAGGCCATCACCAGCTAGGTGAGCATCTCTATTGCCCATCCCTAATTACCTAGAAGGCAGTTAAGAGTCAACCACATTGCCAAGGGTCTGGAGTTACATGAAGGCCAAGTAAAGATGGCAGTTTCATACCCTAAAAGGACACTAATGAACTAGGTGGATTTTTCCTACAATCAATATGGTTATCATTAGACTCCTAATTCCAGATTTTTAAAAAAAATTCCAATTCCACCATCTGCCATGATGAGATTTGAAATTGGATCCCCAGAACATTACCTGGCTCAATGGATTAATAATCTAGGTTAATACCACTAGGCCATTTTCTCCCAATTCCTCAAACCTGTTCACCATCTACAAGGTACAAATCAGGAGTGTGATGGAATGCTCACCACTTGCCTGGTTGACTGCAGCTCCAGAAACTCAAGAAGCTTCACACTATCCAAGACAAGTAGTCTGCTTGACTGGTTACAGATGTGGTGCCACATTCATTCTCTCCACCACCAATACTCAGGTGAAGCAGTGTGCAAGACATACTACAGAAATTCATCCAGCTCCTTTGACAGCACCTTCCAAACTCATGTCCATGATCATATAGAAGGCCAAGATCAGTAGATATCTGGGAACACCACCACTTCCAAGTTGCTCACCATCCAGGGGTGGCACGGTGGCTCAGTGGTTAGCACTGCAGCCTCACAGCAGCAGGGTCCCAGGTTTGATTCCAGCCTCGGGCGACTGTCTGTGTGGAGTTTGCACATTCTCCCCGTGTCTGCGTGGGTTTCCTCTGGGTGCTCCGGTTTCCTCCCACAGGTTCAAGGATGTGCAGGTTAGGTGAATTGGCCATACTAAATTGTCCCATAGTGATTGGTGCATTAGTCAGCAGGAAGTGGGTCTGGTGGGTTGCTCTTCAGAGGGTCGGTGGAGACTGGTTGGGCCGAAGGGCCTGTTTCCACACTGTAGGGAATCTAATCTAATCTTGAAATGCATTACAGTTCCTTCAGTTTCCTTAGGTCAGTATACTGCAACTCCTTCCCTAATGGCATTGTAGGTGTACCTACGCCAAACTGATTGCAGGAGTTCAAGAAGGCAGTATACTTTCTCAAGGGCAACTAGGGTTGGAATAAAATGCTGGTTTTGCTACCGATACCCACATCCTGGGAGTGAATGAGAAAAGCCAAGTCAAGGAAATAAATTGAACAGCAATGCTTGCTATTCTATTACAGATAATAAGTCGTACAAAATCAAATACAGAAAGGGAATTGGAAATTTCCAGCACAATACCTTGTGAGTCTAGGCATGAGATCAAGAAAATAGGAGCTGCCCAATATGGGTGGAAATAGGTTAATACATTGGAGTGCCACATATGCCACTCACTATGATAATGTCATGTGGACTTGTAGTAGTAGTGGGACGTACAGTGTAGGATCTCGAGGCAGTGAGACTGAATATCTGGTTCTACTCAAAGTCTCTGTAACGATATCTATAATTTCAATGTGACCTGTAACTAGTTGCCAACATGTGAAAAATTACATCTTGTTAACTACAGCAAACCTTTCTAGTTTCTCTACCATATTAGAACAAGCAGACCCTATAGTTTCCTACACTTAAAGAGGATAATGGAAGCAATGCTCATCAATAGCAACAGTTTAAACAGCATAGTGAGCTGGCTTATGCATACAAAAGGAAGCATTGGTGCTAGCATTAGTATATTCGCCTCACAGTATCCTACTGTAATCCCAAATGAAAGCTTTCTGCCACCAACACAACTGAGCAATGTCAAGCACAATTTCAGTGCTGGTGTGATACTCGCTAGGCAAGCTGTATGTCCCAACAAATCTGCACTGCACTGCTTAATCAAACAACATGTTTCCTTCAGCTGTTCACAACAGGAAGAGTACAGACCATTCTCAGCCAGCCTATGTTTGAAAAACCCAAAACATCTTCTCTTTGACGTGATTCCATGACTGGGATGCACTTGCTTTACAATTCTGACTTTGGAATATATGAACAACAAACTTAAAATAATCAGTTGAGCTCATAAAAAAGCTCACTCATGCTTGCTAGAAGTCACATAACATTCATAAACAAGCCCTATTCTTCACAAATAAAATGAATATGTTCAAGTGCCATACCATTTTTGAATTATCCAGGAGGTTGAGGAGGGAAAGAGATTAGCAGATGAAATAATTTGCAATTCATGTATTGCTCAGTTCCACACCATATTGCATAATGATCCAGTAGGCTACTGAAACTTAATTCATGAATGAAAATATGTGGAGTGAGAGAGGATTATGTTAGACTTACAGCATAAAGTCTTGTACAACAGGTTGCCATTAGAGGTTTATTCAATTATCATCCAGTACTTTCTACTGGAACCAAACAACTAAGCATGGTTGCGTTTGAAAATATTCATGCAGTGGTGGCCCTTACCTTGGCTTTTCCTCTGAAAACTGGCTGCCAGAACACCAAAGACTTTGAATCTCACAGGACTGCGAGGAAAGTTTGCCTATTATATTAATCAGCAGCAAACATTGTGGAAGGGCCAGCTCCAAACTGAAATCTTAATATGAATGAGAGAGATATTGAGCAAAGTTCCATCACAAAGGCCACAGTTGGCTGAATCAAACATTTCATTACTAATTAAACGAGATATTAAAAATCTGTTGCACCAAAATTCAAATTGACAAGTACAATTGATTAATTAAAATAATTGTTCTGTTTTAATTGATAACCACTATTAAATGCCTTCGTCTGGAGGTTCACTGAAGATGTTACCTAATATGGTGACGAAATATCTGAAAATGAATCTTCCAGCTCAGCGAACAATCCAGAGACTAGTATCTTTACTAAGATGGCTTTAAGCAAAATAGAATCAGAACACAGAAACAGAATATTCATTCTCTCTCTTTGCAGCATCCCAATCCACAAAATTGTTTGAAAAGAACAAAATTTCTGAAGAAAATGAGCTAGTTTTTCTCTTTAATTTCTAACTCAGACTGCAGCTAAAGAAATGAGTATTGATGAATTAGAATGCAGAGGTGCTCACTACCATGCTATCTTTCACATAGTTGTGGGAAGAAACTGGTTCACATCATGTGACACTGTCTTTTTTTAAAATGGGCTATTAATTGAGTAGTATTCTGATATCAATGATGAAAGCCAAATTGGCTGCACAGATGCAAGCCTGCTGAACTGCCTGTTCTAGGAATTCTCAGATGTCTATCTAGCATCCTGCGATGCGGTATCACACAAATTAATTCCTCTCCCTTAATTTGTTAAAATCCTTTAAAACTAACCTACTTAGCTATTGGAACAATGGACTAGATTCAAGCTCAACTGCTGCAAGTAACACTATACACAAAATAAGGCTATACTTAGTACTTTACAATGACTTTTTTTGAAGCAAAGGAAAATGTATCAAGCAGGAAATGTCATCAAGTGCCACCAGCGGTTTGTGAATGCAATTATGACAGAGAATTTTCTTTGCTGTATATTACAAGCATATTTATGATTTTATTCCAAATTTATTACACTAATGTCACTGTTACTTCTCTCACATTTCATTATCTCAGACCAAGTAACTACGTAAGCCCTTGATATTCATTAGAGTCGTAGAGACTCTAACTCTAAAGCAATTTTGACTGGAATTGTGTTCTGTTCCAACTGGAAAAGGATTTAACCTCACGGACAAAGCTATTTTAAAGAGATGAAATCAATGTTATTTTACCATGAACTCACCTTGGTTGATTTGTAAAACTGTCTCCACAAAGGGCCTGAATGATAGCAGCTGAGACATAAGAGTATCCATAGCAACTGGGACAATGGAAGCAAGTTGATCATATAGTTCATCAGACAAAACCGGTGCATACAAACTTGGAGGTAGTTTACTGCACAAAGAATTATAATGATAAATTAGAATTTTCCACTAAATGCAAAAGTGATCATATTTCAGAATCACATTTTACCCATTTTCATTATCTTATAACCATGAAAATTATTTCAAAAAACTGATTAAAGCGCATCAATCTGAAATATTGGAAAATACGGGCCAATCTGAGTTGGAATCTCCATTTCCAATACATATTAAACAAAAATTTACTAATTTAGCCACCCATGATTTTCCAGGCCAGACTTCCAATTAGATAGCTAACCATGCGTGGAGAATCTTTTTTTCACTGTCACATTCCAGTAAATAATCAAATGTTAAAGGTCCCAAAGGCTCTTTGAAAAGTTACTGAGAGAAGATAAGCGTGCAACCTAAGCCACAGAAGGAGTGTGATAGCACATGGTTAAGAGAATAAGATTGCAGATTGATTAGGTGCAGGTGGCAGGAAGACGAGAGGATAGCATAGGAATACTTGGATATAGGAATAGAGGGGGTGGAGGGTTTGGAGTGGGGAAAGTGGGAGATGGGTGTGGTTGGAGGGTCAGTGGAAATGATTCAGGAGTCCAGTGGACAGATGAGGTGAACCATGATAGAATTATCCAGAAGTCAGAGCAGAGTCAGTTTTAATCCTCCAATTTTTCCTAGGTAACCACTCAGGCAACTGAGTTGAACCCTCTGAAGTCTCCAACTCCAGCTCAAAGCTAGAGATTTTTTCAGAGGGTTCTGGAAGTAGGGCAATTGCCCATCATAAGTCTAAACATCTTGAGCAATCACCAGAACTTCTGAGAGATGCAATAGCTATCTGTAAGTGACTGTTTAACCAGACAGAAACTGTAAGATCAGGGCCATCAATTCTGTTTCTCTTCATTAATGCTACCTAACCTTCTTCAGTAACATTCATACCCTGTGAACAAATAATGAAGAAATGCATTCGAGACATATCCTAGCATGGCTGAAAATGTGTTCAGGAAGAAGGACTCATGCCCGAAATGTCAATTCTCCAGCTCCTTGGATGCTGCCTGACCTGCTGCGCTTTTCCAGCAACACATTTTCAGCTCTGATCTCCAGCATCTGCAGTCCTCACTTTCTCCTCGAAGATTATATTCTAACATGGGTCAGCAACATCAGGAAAAAGGGGAAAACTGAGGGAATAAAACAACCCACCCAAACGAAACATTATCCACCAGATTTTAAACCTGTGACATTCAGTCGGACTATACCTCATCTATATTCTAAATTTACTCCAGAGATCAGTGATCAAATACAGAACTGCTGATGTTTACTGATATGTAGCCTTACCTGTACATCTGAAGGTAAAAATGGTGCAGACGATGACAAGAACTTGAAAGGAAATCAATAAATTCCTAAAATCGAGAGTCAGAAACAGAAATCAAACTTAGGTTGATGCTATAATCAAATTATAAATGAAAATACCAGTTAATCCTAGTTCAACAGAAATCATCATCTGAAACTTCAAATGCATTTAATTCATTCAAACACAGATTATTAAAACTCATGGCATTTTTATTTCTAATGTAAATAATAGTTATTGGCAAAGATATTTTCAAAATTTAGAGTTTCCTTTGATAGTTATTGATGCATTTAAGGATAATTTATCCAAAATTTGGAATCTACCACTTCTTTACTGTGATACTAATAAACATACACATTCTTGCTATGTAATGCTGAACCAGTAGTGCAACAGAATGATACTTTGCCTCGAAATATTTAAGCAGCAAGTATATTGTATTTTGTGTAATTTTAAGCAGGACTGAATGATCCATGCCAAGTTATAAAATCCAGTTTCTTTCTTTCAAATAATCAATGTAAAAATAGAAATATGTCTAAAATGATTGCAAGAATTACGTCTCTAAATGAAAGAAAGGTCTCTGCATTAAGCCTTTTACGAAATGGTAACTTTAAAATGTGCAGCATTCACTCATGTAATATATACATAAGATCATAAAGCACTTAGTACAGGAATATGCTGTTTAACCCAAGTCTGTTTCGCTATACAATGAGGTCATGACTGATCTGTGAACTAACTGAAACTACACACTTTCTCCCCATATCCTTCAACAAAGCTGCTTTCCAAAAAAACTGCCAGTTTTATGTTTAAAATGAACAACTGACTTTTACAATAATTGTCATTGTTTAGTTTAGAGTTTCCAAACTTCATTCCTGATTTTTAGACAATGCCACCTAGGCCGAGATTTTTCCAACTAGACAGAACAGTTTCTCCCCCTCTACATTACCCGTTCCCCTGGCACTACTTAAACCTTCTAAATTCCAGGAATGCAACTCTGGTTTGTTAAAGCTTCCCTTAATTTAAAGCTTAGAATCTAGGCAACAATCTGGTAAGATTGTACTGCACTATTTCCAAGACCAATGTATTCCACTTAACTGTAGCATAATTTCTCCTCTTGATTATTTCTTTCATAAATGACAGGCAGGTTGGATTTGAAGTATGATGAAATGTAATCCTCTCTCCATTTCTACTTACTGCGTTTGGTACATTTTATTTGGTTACATCAAGTACAACACTTTCAATGGCTGCCATTGGGACAGTTCATAAATAATTATTTAAGAGTTTCATATAGGCATGTAACGTTTGAGCTGTTTTAGATCTATGAGATCATTAACTCCCTTGCTTGCATCTTGTGATGTTTTACTGTTTGAATATACAACTTTAATTTCAAGGTTTGTGTAAAGATTTGTAGCTCTGGTGTCAGTTGTCGTGGTTGTGGGTATGTTCGCCGAGCTGGGAAGCTGATTTTCATTTTTTGTCCGTTAGTTTTGAGGATACATTCTAGTGCAGCTGGAAAGTCTTTAGCTTTTGCATCCCTATGGTTATAGTTGAGTCCCTCAGCTAGTAAGGCTTTTTCTGTGACTGTAAGTTGCCTGTTGGAGAGGTTTCTAACCCAGGTGTCTATCATGTTGTCTTCTCTGCTGTTGGTTAGCTTAGTCATTTTGTCTTGTAGTGCCGTTCCCTTCCTGTATGTGGTCCTGTTCTGTCTTATACCTGTTCAATTGTCACGGTTCACTTCTGATTTGCTGTTTTTGAAATTAATGATTTCTGGCATGCAATTTCTTGTCTGCACCTGACTAGTCTGTTGTGTGTGCCAGTAATCATAACCTGGATCATCCTGAGACTGTTTCATCTGACTGTTTCCCTGGTTTGTGGTTTATTGATTGGTCTGTATCTGACACAGGGTAGTAGTATCCGATTCCTTCAGCATTCATGTAGGGATCAGAGTTATTCGCAGGTAGCGCTTAGGCAGTTGGCACAGGATTCCCATTTCCTTGCCTGTCTTAGCGTTTCTCACCCGTAGGTGTTCAAGATGTGTGTAAAGATTTGTAACTCGGATGTCAGTTGTTGTGATTATAGGTATGCTCGCCAAGTTGGGAAGTTGATCTGCAAATCCCAACAACCACAACAACTACTTTAGTTTATTTAACTTGTGCAAGGTGTAGTATGGGTAATTGAATACTTCTTTCAAAGATCTACCAAGGCACGAGAGGTTAATTAGCCAACATCCGTGCTGTATCATTATATCACTTTGCTTCAGTACTTCAATAAGTATAATTAGCTTTTTTGGTTATTTTCTGCACCTATCCATGACATGTTAATCATCTACGTATGTGGACACAAGTTTCTTGGATCTCTACTGTTTCTATCTTTTTACTTTTTAGCAATTGTATGCACTTTGCAGGTCAAATTTACTAACATGGAAATTCATTTGGCATAATTTTGCTCACTCACCTATTCTAAAAGTATCGCCGTAATTATGTTTTCATCTACACTGTTTATAATGACTTGCTTCATAATCATACTTGGATAAGTGCTTTTCTATTCAATTACAAAAATCTTCAGTGAATGAAGTGAATAATTGAAGTTCATCACAAATGTTTGTGGGAAGGTACAAATTTGAACAATTTGAGTATCTATCCAAACTTCCTAACCCATCTCCTGCAATGCAGATCATTTCCTAAACAGGATTAATAATCTAGTTTCAATCCCATGAGTTGCAACATTGTTAACATTCTTCAATGTGAAACTTTATACCCTATGTAAAACCACAAAAAAATTGTAGCCCAAAAAGAAAAGGCATTCAGCACATCATATCGTGCTGGCTGAATAAATTAGTTGCCCACTAATTCCACTTCCCAGCATATAGTCTGTATCATTGATAGTGAAGAGAGTGGTGGTCAATTATAGGATGACGATGAACCCTGGCCACATCTTCTGTACCAACACACAAGTTACCATATAACTTTCTAATGGGTTCAGCTTTTTCTTCATACATCCTCTTGCTCTAATGTACTGATAAAAGATCTTCAGATTTTCCTTAATTTTACTGATGAATATTCTTTCGTACACTTTTTGTTTTCCTTCACCCCTGTACTTTCCATACTCTATGCTTCCTAAGTCATTCACTTTGTTTGGATTGTCATAGCTCTATTTTTCTGATTTACCACAACCTGCATGCTTCTGGATAACAGTGGGCTCTAGATTTGGCAGATTCTGAATTAGTGGTGCTGGAAGAGCACAGCAGTCTTGGATGCTGCCTGAACTGCTGTGCTCTTCCAGCACCATTAATTCAGAATCTGGTTTCCAGCATCTGCAGTCATTGTTTTTACCTCTAGATTTGGCAGTACCATTCTTTTTGTAAGGACTGTCTACACTCTCCATCAAATCCTACTTTGAAGACCTCCCACTTATTTTCCTAAGTAGCTCTTTCAGTCCACTTTTGCCAAATCAATGTTCAGCTTTATCCAGTTTGAATCATAGAATGTTTGACTTCCTCCGATTTGGAATTTTTACTGATGTTATATCTTTATCCTTGACTCATTCGACATTATGAACTTATCCAGGTTTGCTCCTAAGATTAACTCCAGAAATGTGCTCCTGGTTGGGTTTATTAAGTACTTTCAGCTGTATCTGCAAGTGCATACAATGAATATACACAGACAATCTCCTGCCCGATATGTTCATGAACTATTCAAAAATAAATCGAATTAGCTTTGTCAGGAATGACCTACCATTACAAATATATGCTAGTTGTCTCTCTGACTGGGTGAAAATTATCAAGGTGTTCAGCTGCTCGATTCCTAATTATACACTCTAATAATTACTCAACAATAGACAGTAAGTTAACCAGTCTACAATTCTATAGTTCTCCTCAACCTCCCAAAGTAGCAGAGTGACATGTACAAGTTTGGAATATAAAGGAATACTGCCAAATAGCGAAATTATTTGGAAGATTATCATTCAGGAATCTACAATGTTCATATCTATTTCTACTAAAACCTTTGAATGGAAGCCCTTGAGATTTATCATTCTTCAGTATCACAATTTTCTTCATTACAGTCACTTGCCTTACATTAATTTTAATGAATCCAAACCCCCAATTCAATATTAATTTCCTTGGGAATTCACGTTATCCTGTTTCCTATTATAAACACTAACATAATCATTCAACATGTCCAACATTTTAATGTTTTAATTTAGAAATCTCATGTTATTAATTTTCAGGGATACAAATTGTTCCTGATCATCCTCCTTTTCCCAAAATAATTTGAAAAATCAGTACTTGATAACAGCTTGTATTACCTTGACATAATGCACCAATGTGTTGGCAAAAAAACGGCAGAGCTTCATGGTCTTCTGGAAGAGTTTGCAATCAGTTGTATTTGTATTGCCCTAAATGAAATGCAGACATTTAGTAAGGTATAAACTTCAGTTCTATTGCATTAACTCATGAAAGCTTATGTGGAAATGATAACTCTTAGAAAGATTTAAATTTAAGTTAACTCATATCACAGTAAAAATTTACAAAAATCAGCAGTTAAAGGACTTCTATAACTATGTCTAAAATAGCTAAGGGTTTCAACATCCTCTGTTTAAAGACATTAGGAACTAGTTAGCAAGAAATCTCAGCAAAATTAGTCAATACAACAAATAGTGAATATATAAGGAGCAGGTGGAACAAAAAGGATATGTTGCTAAACTTGGGAAGCACAAACAAATTTCTTGGTGTATCTAAAAAAAATTCAAATTGTTGGATACATTCAGTGATAAGAATAGTAAATTTTTAAACAAGTATGTTAGCATTTGGAAAATTAATTGAAAAATAATAAATCATTGGTGGAATGGGATAAGAAGGAATGAACTTCCTGAGGAAGTGGCAAAATTGGGTAGAATTACAATGTTTAAAAGACATTTGGATTGGTACATGAATAGGAAAGGTTTGGAGAGATATGGGCCAGGACTAGACAGGTGGGACTAGTTTAGTTTGGGATTATATTCGGCATGGACTGTTAGGATAGAAGGGTTTGTTTCCATGCTGTATGACTCTGAGTCGAAGAGAGTAATGATTCCTACTGCTGATCACAATCTAACACACCTGTTAGAAACTGTGCACATAGCAGCAAGATTCACTTGGTTGCAGTAATGCTCTAACAGACAAATAGCTCTCAACGTTTTTAGCATTTAGGCACACATAGGAACAATGACCACTTGAATGATTTATCACAGGCTGTTGGTGCTTAAGTTAATAGCTTTCAATTTATTTTTCAAATTTAGAGTAGTGGAGAGGAACTAAAATAGAATTTATGTTCAGAGCCCAAATTTCCAGACATATTCTTTCTTATTGGCTGGATGAGCCAATGGCTAGGGGATCTTTTGGCGGTGGCCAGGGGAAGGGGCAGACTGGAGAGGAAAATGTTGAAAGCAAGAAAAATCTCATTTCCATCCCAAGATAAAGTCAACAATGACTTCCTTGTTCTACTAAGCTATTCAAATACATCTAAATATTGGTGAGACATGATCGGTTTCAAGAAAGATTCTTTTGTTTAGTTTAGGTCTTGCACATATCTCATTTGCCACAACTTGCTCTTCCTCTTTTCCTACTGGGAGAAAATGAGAACTGCAGATACTGGAAATCAGAGTCAAAGAGTGTGATGTTAGAAAGTTATCTAAGGCTTAAAAGACTGAACAGCAATCTAGGTTTGTGGAATACATTGTTTTAATTGCACGTAACTGTGATCTTTTGCTATTACATTCTACGTCTTATGGTCCTGCCCTACTAGTTACCCGATGAAGGAGCAGCACTCCGAAAGCTAGTGCTTCCAAATAAACCTGTTGGACTACAATCTGGTGCTGCATGACTTTTAACTAGGTTTTACTCAAGTAAGAGCTGTACTACTTTTTAAACGTGTTTTGTCAAAGTCAGCACTACCAGTGACTTAAGAGTGACTGAACCTGGCAGCTTAGATAACAATTGATTAGCTCCCTATCTCTATCTCCTCATATCGTAGATGCTCAGTTGTGCTACTTTAGAGGAGGATAACTGATAATCATTCTTGGAGATGCTAATGACAATGTTTATGAGAATGGTAATGCTTAGCTAAGGTTTATTGACTGAAAAATATCACACATTAAGTAAGTTTCATACTTAAATGCCAAGAACCAATAATTACCATTCCTGTAGATTGGTGAATTTGTTCAGCTAATTGCAGACACGAGTTGTAAGAATAGAGAATGTCCTCACAGAGACCAGTAATAAGCTCATCATGTGGCAGCTTTGTCTCAATCAATGCCCGGTGCTTCACACTTATTCTGGAAAGGATGTCAAGTTGTTTTTAAAATCATGTATAACTATGCTTATTTTTCTCTAGCCAACGGAATTGAAAAGTAATTCAATTTTAAATCAAAGATACATACATGCTCTGTTATAGTTCACTCTGTATCTTTCCTTTCCATGACTTATGGTCAGAGGTGGCCAGCACTTAACAGACAAGTATCAGTTGTACAGTACTGTCTGTTTCATGAAGAAATATCCTTAGAATTGGGTGGTGTAATAACTATTTTTGTGAAATATTCTAAAATAACAGCATTGGTCTTCTAGAAAACAAAACAGGGCATTGGGAGACAAAGAAAATGTTTTACCAATACAGTTTGTACTTACTTAATAAGGAATTTCCATGTGTTAGCATGTAAAGCATGATCCATTTTGGAAATGACTGAACAAATCTTCAAAATGTTGTGAACTACTGAAAAATTGGAGATAATTTTAAATAAATATGTGTACCATAATGTCAAAACCACAAACAATGATGATAAATATTACTCCCAAACATTGTCAATATCCAAGAAGCATTAAGATCATCTTAATGAGTCAAGTAAAGCAATTTCTCAGAACAACTTTTTTTAAAAAATCAGTGATAGGTTAAATTTCATGCAGAGAACTGTGTTGTGATGTATTTTGATTAGAAAGACAAAATGCTGCAGGTGACAAGGCCGATTGTGAAAAATGTTTAAAATGCATTTTGGATGCTGGGCTTTAGAAATAGAACAATAAAGCACAAAGGCAAATTTATAATACAGTTGTATATTAAAAAAGCAATCTGGGCAATACCCTTTGAAAGGTTGTGAAGGCACTGGAAATGGTGATGCTAATAATGAGAACAGCGGTAGGGATAAGGAATTAAATTACATGGATAGATTGAAGAAGCTGGCATTGACCTCCTTTGAGAATATTAGGAGATTTGATGGAAATCATCAAAATCAAGACTGACCTATACCAGAGGACACCAATTTATGTGCGTTATTAATAGTGACATCGTTAGCATCACCATTATTTTCACAATAAAATCCAGTTGAACTGAACCGCTACGAAATAAAGTAACATTTTTTTTAGATTACTTAGATTAGATTACTTACAGTGTGGAAACAGGCCCTTCGGCCCAACAAGTCCACACCGATCCGCCGAAGCGCAACCCACCCATACCCCTACATTTACCCCTTTAACCTAACACTACGGGCAATTTAGCATGGCCAATTCACCTGATCCGCACATCTTTGGACTGTGGGAGGAAACCGGAGCACCCGGAGGAAACCCACGCAGACACGGGGAGAATGTGCAAACTCCACACAGTCAGTCGCCTGTGTCGGGAATTGAACCCGGGTCCCTGGCGCTGTGAGGCAGCAGTGCTAACCACTGCCCACAATTTGTTTGCAAATTGACAGATTACCAGAAACCAAGGGAAAACGTTAAATATTTTTAAGAAAGTATTATTGAACATGCAGACATAAAATCAGATAAATTAAAAAAATTATATAGTTGCTTAAAGAGATAGCAGACAAAAAAATACAATAGAATATTCCAAACGCACCTACCACCATACATGCAATATCATCATCAGAAGCACCTGTTGATTCCAAAACTATCCGATCCAAGAGTTCCATGAACCCCTTTTGAAGGGAATATGCTTCCTTAAATAAACATTGTAGCAGGTCTGCAACCAAGTGCAAGTGACCACCGTACAAAGTCTCACTGTCCTGAATACAAGTAAAAAGCAGAGGTGTCAACAAGAGCAATTATGTACAAGACAGTTTATCAATATCATGACAAGTCACTTGTTTGAATTCACTACAAATATTCCAGAATGTCTTTTTTACACTTGAGTACTTGGCCTGAAGTAGAAACTCAGTGAAATTTAACGCCCTCCAGTGGCAGGTTTGGTGCAAGAGTGGCAAGTGAGGATCTGCCACTTATAATCCCTATAGTGTGGAAGCAGGCCATTTGGCCCATCAAGTCTACACCAACCTTCCAAAGAGCATCCCACCCAAACCCAATCCCTACACTATAAATCTGCATTTCCCATAGTTAATCCACCTAGCCTGCACATCCTTGGAAGGAACCACAGTATCCAGAGGAAGTCCATGCAGACATGGGAGAATATGCAAGTCCACAAGGCAATCGCCTAAGGTTGGAATTGAACCTTTATTCCACCTCTGTCCAGATTAGGACCCATGGACAAATTTGTCATCCCTATCGAGGTGCTAAAGGGAATATTATCACCCACTTAAAGGTCTCATCCTGCCACTGTTGATATTTACATAGCGGGAGGCAGGGTACACAACACACAGGGAGCCCAAAAAAGTAAATATCGTTCGGGTTTCTTGAAATTTTCCAGGGGCATGGTCCATAATTCAATGCCTGATTGAGGGTATCTAAAATCAGTAGGTGTTGGAGCGGAGAGGTATTCTCTGGGCTTTAATATCCTCCCCATTGCTCCATACCACTCCTAATTTATTCACAGTGCCTGGGTCCATCAGTGATTTTAAGCCGCTGGTGACTGCATCCACTGCCTTCTTACTGTCAAGTGATGAAAAGCTACTGATTTCTGACTTGCCAGCAGATCTCAGTGGGTGAGAACCCCAGAGCTTTTAGTTCTGGGAAAATCCTGCCATTGCCTAGTTATGTGCCGCATGACACTTAATTCCCAGGGAGATGAGATGGAGCTCCTATCGGCTCTCAAGTCTGCAGGGGAGATCACCATCACCTCCATTACATACCATCTTCAATTTTGCTTACAATATAATTTCATAAAATGTATAGATATTTCCTAGCCTAAACATACTCTGCTGAATAATAGAAATAAAAAAGTGTTATAAACAGTGCAAATGTCTGCTTTTACAGAAGAACTATTCTATTCTGTCTCTTTGACTCTATTCCCTCCCTTTTACTCCCCCCTGAGAAATTACTATAGATGACAAGAGAAAAACAAAAAAGAGAATGATAAGAACACTGATAGCAAGAGATTAAGAAACTAACTTGAATTTATAGAGACCCTTTAATGTCTTAAAAAAAGACCAGAAGTACAAAAAAATACATTTCTATTTGATGGGAAGATAATGACGATAGCAATTTTAAAGGGAGAAAGAAAGTAGCTAGAGTGAAAGGTTGACTTCAACTATTTGCTAGCATGGACCAGAAGGGTACTAGCACTGGGAATGAGTTAAAGGAAGAGGTTGGTAAGTTTCAAAAAAAGCTTCAGTAGTACTTGGGGGGGTGGGGGAATACAAGATTCTCAGATTCAGTGCTAGGATAGAGGATAATCGGGGAGAGATTGAGCATGAAGGAGGATAAATCTATCCTAAAAAAAGCTATAACTAACAACCTTCTGATGTTTTGTTTAGTAGTCACTATCATATTTGGTAGTGCAAATAGTTATGCTTCAAAGATAGAATATTGAGATTCCAGAAATGTGGGCACATGTTCTAAAATGACAATGAGAGGAAGCTGCATCAATGTGTCATAACAAGAAAATGTTGTTGTCTTTTGGATGAATGGTTAAATTGTGGCTCTATCTGCTTTCTCAAATGGACAAAGAAGATCTTATGGCACTACGTGAAGAAAAACAAGTTCTCTCAGTATCTGAAATTTATGCCTCAATAAACATCACAGATATAGATTATCTAGTTATTAATGTTGTTATTGAGACTCTAAGATATCATTGAGACTCTGATTGACATTGTTACCTGTATCACAACAGGGTCAAAACTTCAAATTTTTTTCTGTCATGAAGTAACTACATAAATGTAAGTTCTTTTTTGAGTCAGTCAGTCTCAATGGAGATTACAGACGATTTCTAGTACTTCCCAATTTAAATTTTTCAGCATTTTAGTATTTTGCATTCTGCAAAAAAAAAATTCCTGCCCCCATTCACACATCAGAAGGAGAGTAAATTCCACTTAAAAAGGGATGATACACCTTACACTTGTTCAACTGTACCAAAGTTCACCCTCATAAACACAGAATGAGAAATATCCAAACAGAAAATAAAGCATTGCTACAGACAATTTCACATGTTTCACCTTGCAATGACTAAAGGTATTCTTCAGGACATGAAAGACAGCCAGAGATAATGAATGGACGCTTGACAAGGTTAGAGCTTCCTCAAGAGTGCACATATGCTGCACAATATTCATCAAAACTTCCAAAAGTTGGACTTGAGTCTGCATATAGAGAGCAACAAAATTATATGAGCAGTTTACAGATGAAAACATCCAGGGGCATCATAACCCATGTTCGAAAACATTCTGTTTTGAAAGTACTGAAGTTACATTAATATTATTAAATTTCACACCCCTCCCAACAAGCCTATGGTACTGACAGAACTAATAAAAATGAGTACAGTTTTATAGGGGGAGGGGAATTAATGAAAATAAAGTCTATAAAATGTAATGGTATACAAAGCCATGGTAAAAGAAGTTCCATTTCAGGTTCTACATTACACCAAATTTTGCATTGGTTTGGCAGATAAGATTTCAAATATAAGACAGCTGGTCAGCCACTACTGTGTCTTTAGCAATTTCAAAGCCACTCATGAAGTTCACGTGGTACTCTCTCTTATTTTCTGCATCAAATGTTACCTTCCATTATTCTATTCACTTACATTGTCTAACTCATTCCATAATTTCTGAATTGCCTGCTGCAATTTCACTGCCTTTCATAGTTTGACATAATCTTCAAATTTGACCATTTTGCATTGAATGCCTCAGTCCAAGTAATTCATGTAAATAAGAAACTATAATCATGCCAGCGTTGGAACATGATGAATCCCACTCAATTTCTTCACCCACACTTCCATAATGTGTGCACATTATCCATCTTCTTTTTCCATTCCAAGGACATATATGAAATACCCATGGTTAAGTTTAACAAACAGCATTAGTTTTAAAATTTTCCAAATGCCTTTTCAATGTCTAGGTATATCATTATAGGGCTCACCACAATTCACTAGACATGTCACTTTCTCAAAGGAGTTGCTTAAATCAGTTAATCAGAATCATTCCTCTGAATCTACACTGACTTCAGTTTACTAAGCTTTTATTATACAGGTAATCTTCAAGTTTACTTGTTATATATCAGATTTAATATTTTACAAGGGATAGAAGTAAAACTAATGGCTCAAATGCATGTATTTGAAATCAATCATTCAGTGGATAATTCACATCACTAGTATAATTTAAAAGAAACTGTAATTATAACACGAAGATTAGTAATACTATTTAAATTTTAAAAGGTCCTACCTGTATAGCGTTCCTCAGTACTGCCTGCAGTTCACTGTTCTGACTGGATAATGCTCCTGCCTGTTGACATAATTTACTTGCAAGCTCATCAAACAATGTCATGGCCTAGATGGAAAAAAAATCATGGATTAATCTTTTAATTGGGAATCATTTGTGGTCAGTGAAGCTAAAAAATGAGGAAGTTGCTTTAAAACTGGTAAAAGAAATAAATATGGGTAACGGTGTGTAATTGCAAAATTTTCTTTTGACTTACGAACTATAAAGCAGCTTCATAGTGTTGTTTCATTATTTTTACTCTAGCCCAATGCTTATTTTTTATCTTAAGCAAAATCCATATGTCAGTTAGGCTTAGAAATAGCAGTAAATAGCATCATATATCAAAGGAAACTGAAGGGTGATGGCCTATATATTCAATAGCCACCAATGCTTGTCCAGTATGTCCAGTTTTTTTGTTAATGGGGGAAAAAACAAGAGAATTTATGTCAGCCTGGATGATGCTAAAGGGGTCTCACTGCCTTTAGGGTAGGGAGAAAGGAGACAGCCAGAATTCCCTCCCCTGATCACCAGGCCATGAACCCTTCCAACAATGAACCAAAGACGAAGTAGGTGAGGACCCAATGGAGAAACATTCTGTCAATACCCTACACAGTTTGATGGCCACTTGGTCCCTATGAAACAGTTATTGAGCAAGGAGTGAAGAATATTGGTAGAATAAAACAAAGCAGGCTGCATGTTTTGGAATTTTGTTTTAAATAGTATCTATAAAATAAATTTTAAAATGTACAATCAAACTGGAAATTTCACATACCTTGGGTAACACCTCAGAAAAGAAGGTATGCTCTATATCAAAAAGGCTGATGTGTGGCAGAAACTTGCCTGTGAGAATCTTCAATATTCCTTAAAAAAAAATTAAGAAATTTTAGCCTTTGATTCTCTGGAGAATCTAGAACACTGTCTCAGGACATGGCGATTTATGTTTAGGACTGAAATGAGGAAACATTCATTCAAAGAGTTGCAAATCTTTAAGACTGCTGAAGGTTATGGATGCTTCATTGTTAAGTACTTTCAAGGTGGAGACACCCATTTTTATTTGGTCTAAGGCAATCAAGACATATGAGAGCAGACAGACAAGTGAAGCTGAGCCAATTGATCAGCTATGATTAAAATGAATGGCAAAGGAGCATGGAGGAGTCATATAGTTTAGTTTTTGTGAAGGGGGTGCAAACTGCCCAGACATAATTGAGATGGAGATTTTGGGAAGTAAGGTGAGAAGAATTATGCAGATGGTTATGCTACTGTTCACTTGGAATAGAGTACATTTGTAATACAGATTACAATCTTTTATTAACAGGAGATTCTATAAAGAACATCTGGAAGGGTCAGGAATAGAGTATATATTGAGGAAAGGGTTTTGAACTTCAAATCGCAAATAATGACAGAAAAAGAATCAGCAAAAGCACGAAGTGGCACTAACCATCATCAATGTAGCATAGGAAGATAGTCAAGGTAAGTCTAATTAGGCATAAATAAATTGTTTTAAAAAGTGGATAGAAATCCTTTGGGTCCTATTGCAACATCATTAATTTGAAAGGCTTCAGAAATATGAAGCACAAAAGGGACTTTGCAGACCTAGTTTAGGATTCTCAAAGATAACGTGCAGGTTTAGTTGGCAGCTTGGAAGGCAAATGCAATGTTAGCATTCATTATGAGAGGACTTGAATACAACAGCGGGGATGTACCATTGAAATTATATAAGTATCAGGTCAGTCAGCATTTGGAGCAGTATGAACAATTTTGGGCCCCATATCTAAGGAAGGATACTCTGGGGTTGGAGTAGGTTCAGAGGAGGTTTACAAGAATGATCATAGGGATGAAGGACTTCTCACATTAGGGGTGGTTGAGCTCTCTGGGTCTGTACTCAATGGAGTTTAGAAGGATATGGGTGGAGTGGGATGGGGAATCTCATTGAAACTTACAGAATACCAGAGAAGCCTGGATATCGTTGAAGTAGAGGAGACTCTTCCACTAGTAGGAGATACTAGGACATCAGTATACAGCTTCAGAATGAAGGCACCACCCTTTAGAACTGAGATAATGAGGAATTTCTTTGGCCAAAGAGTGATGAATCTGTGAAACTCAGCTTCTACAGATTCTTGTGGCATTGAGTCATTGAGTGTATTTATGACAGAGATAGATTGATTCTTGAATAGATAAATAAATAAAGAGGTAATGGTAAAGTCAGTTTAAATGGACAGGAGGAGACTGAAATAAATGAAATATAGTGACAATTCTGCTACCATCTCTAATGGAGAAGATGGAAAAAGACTGTGTAATTTTGAAACGTATGGAACCAGCAGACAGAGGAAGATGTCGAGAGACATGAGATTTGTGGTATTACAAATGATCTACTAATTTTGCGTACCCTTGTGAAATGTATAGATTTTTATAATCATTCCCAACAACAAAGTAGAATTGTAGCAGAATCATAGAATGCTTAGAGTGCAGCAAGAGGTCATTTGGCCCATCAAGTCTGTACTGACTCTCCAAAAAGCATCCTCCCCACACCCAACATCCCCACCCATATCCCTGTGACCCCAAACTTATCACAACTGATCCACCTAATCTGCACATCTGTGGGTATTACAGGGCAATTTAACATGGCCATTCGACCTCACCTACATATCTTTGGACTGTGGGAGGAAATCGGAGCACCCAGCAGAAACCCACACAAACACACAGAGAACATGCAAGCTCCACACAGTCACCCATGGCTGGAATTGAACACAGGTCTCTGGCTATGAAGCAGTACAGTGTACATGGAAAATTAAAACCTGTGTAGCAGTCCATTATATAATTAAAACTCAAAATACATTAAGTTGATTTGTGCTGAAACATGTCTCAAATAATGTTATGCAATTAAGTGGCTTTTCACCCCATCACCAATGACTCCAGTCTCCATCAGTGCAAAGCCTCATTAGTAACCCTGTATAGGATTAGTTTACTTCCGTTAACTCCAGGATACATACTAGACAATTCCATAGCAAATTCATTGTCAACTGTTGCCAACCTTCCTGTCTTCAAACCTACTCAGTAAACAATCAATGAGGGCATAAGTCTTTAGATAACTGTTAAACAATAACTTATTTCTGTTCAATAAGACATGAGGAATGGGGAGGTAGATGGTGTCAAAGCTCAAGATGACATATTTATATTGCGTGGCAGAGCAGGCATGCGTGGCTATATGGTCTATTGCTGTTCCCACGCAGTGTGCTCTTGTGACATGGACTAAGCTGAAAACTGAGATAAGTTTATCACAGGGAAATTGCAAAGGACTCAAGATGTAAATTACATTCAGATAAATGGTAAGAAGCAGAGTACTTTATTTTGAAAGTTGTCCTTCCTACATATTTTCTTGAACTGTTAAGCATTTAAATGGGAGGTATTGTACAGCCATTATTTCAGCTCTTGATTCTGTCTATATAGTTATTGTGCCCTACAGAAAGGTAAGACAGCTGACATACATAGTCAGTACTTACGTAATTGTTCATTACTGCTTTCATCATTCTGATATATAGAGTAACTGGTGTTAAAGAGAATATCACAAGTGAAACATAAATCCCTGACCAATTGCATGGATGAAATAAAATTTAAAATTACCCACAGCCAGAAACTGACAACAAAATAAATCATTGTTAAATAATAGATCATAAGTTTACAGAATAAAGTACGCTATTTGTCCATCAACCCTACCCCAACCCTGAACCAGATCATGACTGATTTGGTTATGGCCTTTACGGCCACATTCCTGCTGGTCATTCCAAACACCACTTTACCCTCGACTTGTTTTGGTAATCAAAAACCATCTATCAATCTTGAATAAAGTCAATGATTCAGCTTCCACTGTTCTGTGGAAGAGAATTCACAAGATTAATTCCTGTTAGAAAATAAATTCCTGCACCTCTCTATCTTAAATGGCCACTGCTTATTATAATTGATTTATAGTTCTCGAACACCTCATGCGCCTCCTCATTTTCTGGGCATCTACTCTGAGAAGTCCCTTATGAATCTTGTACTTTTCAATAAGATTATTTTCCATTTGTATAAATCTCAATAAATTTAGGCTCAACCTACACAACTATTTCTCATAAGATAAATCTTCTCTGCACTGATTCCAATGCAAATATATTCCTCCTTAAGGAGAACAAAAATGTATACAGTGTTCTAGGTGCAGTCTTAACAATGCCTTGTATAGTTATAGTAAAACATCCCTATTTTTATACAACATCCTCTTTGCAATAATGACCACCATTCTATTTGCCTTCTTAATTATTTATGTTATCTGTATTAGTGACCATGAGAAGATTTGTAGCTCAGGTCGAGGTTCTGAAAGTAAGTTTGCTTTAGAGTTCCAGTTGGAATGCCATTCTTCAAAGAATTCTCGTGCGTGTCTCAGTTTGGATTGTCTTAGGGTAGATGTGTTGTCCCAGTCAAAGTGGTGTCCTTCTTCATCTGTATTTCAGGATACTATTGATAGTGAAAAAACAGCTCTCCCAACCATCCAGGCTTAAACTTTGAGTCCGCTACATGGACGACATCTTTGTCATCACCAAACAAAACAAATTAGAAGAAACCTACAACACCATCAATAACATCCTCACAAAAGTGAAGGAGAAGAACAACAAACTGCCATTCCTATGTGTCACAGTAGAACAAACACTCAAACGGGGGACTTCAAACCTGCATCTACAGGAAAACAACACACATAGCTAACTACAAAAGCAATCATCCCAATACCCACAAACAAAGCTGCATTAGGACATTAGTTCAATGAGCCACCTTACACTGCAGCACAGAGGAACTACGAACAGAAGAGAAATACCTATACAGCATATTCAAGAAGAGCGGGTATGCAATAAACACAGTCTGCTGATTCCTCAGCAACAAACCCAAACAAGCAGACACAATGCGCCCAGAAACCTTAGCCATTTTACCCTACATCAAAGACATCTCTGAAATGACTTCCAGACTACTCACATCTCTTGGGATATCATGGTGGCCCATAAACCTACCAATACACTAAAACTGAGGCTGATAAACTTAAAAGACCTGATACAAACAACAAGCAAAATGAATATCATTTACAAAATACCTTGCAAGGACTGTTACAAACACTACATTGGACAAACAGGCAGAAAACTAGCCACCAGGATACATGAACATCAACTAGCCACAAAAAGACATGACCCACTATCACTAGTGTCCTTACATATAGACGAAGAAGGACACCACTTTGACTGGGACAACACATCCATCCTTGGACAAACAGAGACAAGCACGAGAATTCCTTGAAGCCTGGCATTCCAACCAGAACTCTATCAATAAACACAGGGATTTAGACCCCATCTACCATCCTCTGAGAAAAAGAACCAGAAATTACATCACCTGCCCAAAGAAACCTAAACACATAAATAGAAAGTTTGGGAGAATATTTGTAGCTCGGGTGCTCGTTGTTGTGGTTCTGTTCGCCGAGCTGGAAATTTTTGTTGTCTAGGTGACATCCTCAGTGCTAAGGATAGCTGGTCGTGTCGGATACCCGCGCAATTTCATCAACAGATGCCTAAGAGAAAGACAACGAAACGAGGACATAGAACAATAGAACATAGAACATAGAACAATACAGCACAGAACAGGCCCTTCAGCCCACGATGTTGTGCCGAACTTCTAACCTAGATTAAGTACCCATCCATGTACCTATCCAAATGCCGCTTAATGGTCGCCAATGATTCCGACTCTACCACTCCCACGGGCAGCGCATTCCATGCCCCCACCACTCTCTGGGTAAAGAACCCACCCCTGACATCTCCCCTATACCTTCCACCCTTCACCTTAAATTTATGTCCCCTTGTAACACTCTGTTGTACCCGGGGAAAAAGTTTCTGACTGTCTACTCTATCTATTCCTCTGATCATCTTATAAACCTCTATCAAGTCACCCCTCATCCTTCGCCGTTCCAACGAGAAAAGGCCGAGAACTCTCAACCTATCCTCGTATGACTTCCTCTCCATTCCAGGCAACATCCTGGTAAATCTTCTCTGCACCCTCTCCAAAGCTTCCACATCTTTCCTAAAGTGAGGCGACCAGAACTGCACACAGTACTCCAACTGTGGCCTAACCAAAATCCTGTACAGCTGCAACATCACTTCACGACTCTTGAATTCAATCCCTCTGCTAATGAACGATAATACTCCATCGGCCTTCTTACAAACTCTATCCACCTGAGTGGCAACCTTCAAAGATCTATGTACATAGACCCCAAGATCCCTCTGTTCCTCCACCTGACTAAGAACCCTACCATTAACCCTGTATTCCGCATTCTTATTTGTTCTTCCAAAATGGACAACCTCACACTTGGCAGGGTTGAACTCCATCTGCCACTCCTCAGCCCAGCTCTGCATCATATCTAAGTCCCTCTGCAGCCGACAACAGCCCTCCTCACTGTCCACAACTCCACCTATCTTTGTATCATCTGCAAATTTACTGACCCACCCTTCGACTCCCTCATCTAAGTCATTAATAAAAATTACAAACAGCAGAGGACCCAGAACTGATCCCTGCGGAACTCCACTTGTAACTGGGCTCCAGGCTGAATATTTACCATCTACCACCACTCTCTGCCTTCGACCGGTTAGCCAGTTTTCTATCCAATTGGCCAAATTTCCCTCTATCCCATGCCTCCTGACTTTCCGCATAAGACTACCATGGGGAACCTTATCAAATGCCTTACTAAAATCCATGTACACTACATCCACTGCTCTACCCTCATCCACATGCTTGGTCACCTCCTCGAAGAATTCAATAAGACTTGTAAGGCAAGACCTACCCTTCACAAATCCGTGCTGGCTGTCCCTAATCAAGCAGTGTCTTTCCAGATACTCATAAATCCTATCCCTCAGTACCCTTTTCGTTACTTTGCCTACCACAGAAGTAAGACTAACAGGCCTGTAATTCCCGGGGTTATCCCTATTCCCTTTTTTGAACAGGGGCACAACATTCGCTACTCTCCAGTCCCCTGGTACCACCCCCGTTGCCAGTGAAGACGAGAAGATCATTGCCAACGGTACTGCAATTTCCTCTCTTGCTTCCCACATAATCCTAGGATATATCCCGTCAGGCCCGGGGGACTTGTCTATCCTCAAGTTGTTCAAAATGTCCAACACATCTTCCTTCCTAACAGGTATCTCTTCTAGCTTACCAGTCCATTTCACACTCTCCTCTTCTACAGTACGGTCCCTCTCGTTCGTAAATACTGAAGAGAAGTACTTGTTCAAGACCTCTCCTATCTCTTCCGACTCAATACACAGTCTCCCACTACTGTCCTTGATCGGACCTACCCTCGTTCTCGTCATTCTCAGGTTTCTCACATACGCATAAAATGCCTTGGGGTTATCCTTGATCCTATCCGCCAACGATTTTTCATGCCCTCTCTTAGCTCTCCTAATCCCTTTCTTCAGGTCCCTTCTGGCTATCCTGTATCCCTCCACTGCTCTGTCTGAATCCTGTTTCCTCAACCTTATGTAAGCCTCCTTCTTCCTCTTTACCAGACATTCAACCTCTCTCGTCAACCAAGGCTCCCTCACACGACCATTTCTTTCCTGCCTGATAGGTACATACATATCATGGACACGTTGTATCTGCTCTTTGAAAAAGTTCCACATTTCCACCACATCCTTCCCTGACAGCCTATGCTCCCAACGTATGCTCCTCAAATCCTGCCTTACAGCATCGTAATTTCCCTTCCCCCAATTATAAAATCTACCTTGTTGTGCGCACCTATCTCACTCCATAACCAAGGTGAAAGTCACAGAATTGTGGTCACCGTCACCAAAATGTTCACCCACTAACAAGCCCACCACTTGTCCCGGTTCATTACCGAGTACCAAATCCAATATGGCCTCCCCTCTGGTTGGACAATCTACATACTGCGTTAGAAAAGTTTCCTGGACACACTGCACAAACACCGCCCCATCCAATCTACTTGATCTAAAGAGCTTCCAATCAATATTTGGGAAGTTGAAGTCGCCCATGACTACGACCCTGTGGCTTCTGCACCTTTCCAAAATCTGTTTCCCAATCTGTTTCTCCACATCTCTGCTGCTATTGGGGGGCCTATAGTAAACACCCAACAAGGTGACTGCACCTTTCCTATTTCTGACTTCAGCCCATACTACCTCCAGAGGCAGATCCCCCTCAAACTTCCTTTCTGCAGCCGTTATACCATTTCTAATTAGCAATGCCACCCCCCCTCCTTTTTTCCCACCCTCCCTAATCATACTGAAACACCTGTAACCAGGAACCTCCAACAGCCATTCCTGTCCCTCATCTATCCACGTTTCCGTGATGGCCACAACATCGTAGTCCCAGGTACCGATCCACGCCTTAAGTTCACCCACCTTATTTCTGATACTCCTTGCGTTGAAGTATACGCACTTGAGCCCATCTCTGTGTCCGCAAGTAGTCCCTGTCAGTGCTACCTTCTCCACAGCCTCCCTACAGTCTTGGGCATCCTGACACACAGCTAGCTTACTTGCTGGACTACAAGTCCGGATCCCATCCCCCTGCCAAATTAGTTTAAACCCCCCCGAAGAGTGCTAGCAAACCTACCCCCCAGGATATTGGTGCCCTTCTGGTTCAGGTGCAACCCGTCCTGTTTGTACAGGTCCCACCTTCCCCAGAATGCAGTCCAATTGTCCAAATATCTGAAGCCCTCCCTCCTACACCAGCCTTGCAGCCACGTGTTCAACTGCACTCTCTCCCTATTCTTTGCCTCACTGTCACGTGGCACCGGCAACAACCCAGAGATGACGACTCTGTCTGTCCTAGCTTTTAGCTTCCAGCCTAACTCCTTGAGCTCTTGAATGACCTCCCCACCCCTCTTCCTACCTATGTCGTTGGTGCCAATGTGTACCATGACTTCTGGCTGCACACCCTCCCCCTTAAGGATTCTGAAGACACGGTCTGAGACGTCTCGGACCCTAGCACCCGGGAGGCAACAAACCATCCGTGAGTCTCGCCCATGTCCACAGAACCGCCTGTCCGTTCCTCTAACTAGAGAGTCCCCTATAACTAGCGCTCTCCTCCTCTCCCCCTTTCCCTTCTGAGTCTCAGAGCCACAGACCCCTTCCATGCCACCTACACCTGCAACGCTGTCCCCCCCAACAGTTTCCAAAGCTGTATACTTATTTTTTAGGGGAACGACCACAGGGGAACCCTGCACTGCCTGCTTCTTCCCCTTCCCACCTCTAACTGTTACCCAGCTACCTCTGTTCTCCGGTGTAACTATGTCCCTGTAGCTTCTATCAATCACCCTCTCAGCCTCTCGAATAATCCTCAGTTCATCCAACTCCAGTTCCAGTTCCCTAACTCGTTCGGTGAGGATCAGGATCTGACTGCATTTCCTGCAGACAAAGTCGGCAGGAGTATCGGTGGTCACCCCTACCTCAAACATCCTGCAGGAGGAACATTCCACCGCCTGCGCTGCCATGACTGTACACTTTCTCCAAAAACAAGAACACTGAGTCAATAACACTGAGTCACTTACCTGGGGTCTAGAACACACCTACTCAAATACTAATCACTTACCTTCCCGCCCATCTATGCGCTCCAACCTCACTTCCGCTGCTCCCACTCAAATGACCGTTGGTGATTAAAGGGTGAGTATTTATACTCACAGTTCTCCTTCCCGGCTGCCCCTCTGTTTGCCGTCACTTCCTCTGCTGCTCCCGCTCTTTTTGTGAAGAGAAAAAAAAACACCGCTGCCCGCTACAGGTAAGTAATTTTGAAACAAACTGTCTTACCTTAGCTGTAGTCTCCCGGGTTCGCCTTTACTCGGCCGCTGCCACAACCCAAAGGACTAGCCACACTACCATATATCAGGAGCATTTCAGAACTGACAGCCAGACTACTGCGACCACTAGGACTTATAACGGCACACAAACCAACAGCCACCCTCAGACAACAACTCACCAGAACGAAGGACCCGATACCCAGCATGAGCAAAACTAATGTAGTGTGACAAAATCCCATGCAAGGACTGCACAAAACACTATATAGGACAAACAGGAAGACAGCTAACGATCCACATCCATGAACATCAACTAGCCACGAAACGACACGACCAGCTATCCTTAGTAGCCACACACGCACACGACAAGCAACATGAATTCGACTGGGACAACACTTCCATTATAGGGCAAGCCAAACAAAGAACAGCCAGGGAATTCCTAGAAGCATGGCACTCATCTACAAACTCCATCAACAAACACATCGACCTGGACCCAATATACCGACCACTACAGCGGACAGCTGAAACTAACAACCGGAAGCAGCAGGGACAGGCCACTATAAATGCCAGAGGAAACACCCACAGAAGCGCTTCACAGGAGGCTCCCAAGCACTGAGGATGTCACCTAGACAGGGGACGAAACGTTTCCAAAAAAATTTCCAGTTCGGCGAACAGAACCACAATAACATAAATAGAAAGTGGGACATACCACCAGTGCTTCACCAGAGGCTCACTGATGATGTTACCTAGTATGGTGAAGAAATGTCTGAAAACAAACCTTCCAGCTCAGCGGACAAACATACATCTAGAACATTACCTATATGTTACCATCTTGTGATTTATGTACAATGAAACACTGATTCCTCTGTCCTGCAGCATACTCTCACAATTTAAATGATGATCTGCTCTGCACCTGTCAAATTGTTGCCCACTCACCTAACCTATTTATATCACTTTGCAGACACTTTATATTCTTCTCATAACCTGTTTTCCTATCTCTGTATCTTCAGAAAATTTGGCTTCAATTTGTCCCTCCATCGAAGTCATCAACATATATGGTAAATAGTTGAGGCCCCAGAACACCTATTTGCAGTTCTCCAATAGATATTTTGTCAACTTGAAACTGACCTACTTATCTCAACTCTCAGTTTCCTATTAGTTAGCATGTGCTCTGTCTGTGCTAAATACATCACTCCCAACCCACAAGCTCTTATGTTGTAACCTTAACGTTACACCAGAACAAACACTTTCTGGAAATCCAAATACATACTTCTACAGATCTCTTTATCTACCTTGCTTATTGCATCCACTGTTAGATCTGTCAAACATGATTTCCTTTCACAAAACCATTTCAATTCTGCCTGATAGTAGCAGAACACAGATACAACATCTATAATAATGGATTTGAACATTTTCCCAAAGTCAGATGTTAAACTAACTGGCCTATATATTTTTCCTTTCCATTTCTTTCGTTTCTTGAATAATGGCGTTACATTTTCAGTTTTCAAATCCACTGGGACCTATTCAGAATCTCAGGGATTTTGGAAGCTTACAACCAATGAATTCCTTTCCTCTGTAACCACTTCCTTTAAGACCCGAGAATACAGGTCATCAGATCCAGGAAACCAGTCAGCTTTTAGTCCCATCAGTTTTCTCATAAATTCTCACTTGTGATGGTTTTAACTTTGAGGTGAAGATAGGGAGTGGCACAAGATGAACTGCTCCTTCAGAGCCAGTACAAACAACAGAACAAAAGGACTTGTTTGACTCCATTCTATGAAGTTCCTTCCTTCATTTATGTCCCTCGCTTTTCTATTGTCCTTAGGATGCTTTTTGTGTTTTCAACTACAAAGGTGGACACAAAATACTTGTTCAGTCTTTACCATTTCCTTGTTTCTCACTGTTAATTTCCCAGTCTCACCTTGGAGGACCAACACTCATGTTAACTACTCCTTTCCTTTTTATGTAATTTGTAGAATCTTTTGCTGCTTTTAATAATTCTTGCTAGTTTTCTCACATACTACAACTCCTCATTTTCCTTTATAGTCATCCTTTGCTGGCTTCTAAAACTTTCACAAACTGGCTACCACTAATCTTTGCAGCAATGTATGCCTTGTTTTCAATATGATGTCATCCTTAACTTACTGATTAAGTCAATTTCCAATGAGAGATGACAACAAAAAAAATGTACCGCTGTAATATATAGTGCATACATATTTATATTCATAATAGATACATCTAAAGAATGGATAATTAGTTTACAATCACTGTTAATTTCTTGTTACGTCTAATCATATCATAAGGCATTTAACCACAACTATCATTGTGCATCACTGCTGCTGCTGCTACAAAATAGTAGAGCTAACAACCAACCTGAAAAGTACTCAGTATGGAAAAGATAAAATTCTTTAAGTAATATCTATTATCATTAGATTCCAAGCATCAGAAATACCCCTCAAGATGGTATCTCATGAAGTACCGTGCAAATTCATTTTAGCTGCTCAGTATGGAAAAGCAACAGAGGGACAACATCACTCATGATATTAGTTTCAAAGAATGCATGATGAAATCTACCAATGTTGTACCAAAACATATAACACAGCCTGAGGCAGTATCATATGCCCCTTCACAAATTAAGGATGAGTGTGATCCAAGGAGACAATTGCCCTGGATATCAGAATCTCTGTTGCAGTCTTGCACATAAGCCAGAAGGCCCTGGAAAGGGAAAATACAGAATCCGCTGGTACACTCAAAGCCTTTCACAACAAGTGAACGTTACAGGGCACTTTTGGGTACTCCTTGACATTTAGTGCTCCTAAAGTATGCCCTTGGTCTTGATCAAACAGAGTTTAATTCCAGAGTTTAATTACTGGAGGGAAAAATTATGAGAATCATCCTAAAGACCGAAAATGCTCTGACAAAATTGGTTACAGTGTTTACTTCATTACAAAAGTGACTTCACTTCAAATTACTTCAGTGGCTGTGAAGTGTTTTGAGACAGTCATTGTGAAAAGCACCTTTTAATTCCAAACTTTCTTTCAATTCAAAGCTAGGCACAGACTGCATGACAGCCATATTCTGTAATTACTTGGCTGAAACTAGTGGTATCAATGAAGATTTATTTTAGGTATTAACTTGACTCCAAAAAAAAGGGACATTGTTGCTCTCGTGCCCGATTTCATTTTGATTTAGGATTTCAACTTTTTTCACATTATAACTGCAGTTATTGTACAATGCATTAGTTAAGTTTCCTTTGCCAGGTCCAGAGTTGCTCCTGGTTAACATTTCGATAACTTATGACTATCGTTATCCCATAATTCATTACGTATCACATTTTTAAAAAAACATATTTACCCCATTCTAATTAATCAAGAACATTCACTTGGTAACTCTGCTATAAGATTTGCTAGGAGAAAGTGAGGACTGCAGATGCTGGCGATCACAGCTGAAAATGTGTTGCTGGAAAAGCACAGCAGGTCAGGCAGCATCCAAGGAGCAGGAGAATTGACGTTTCGGGCAAGGAGCCCTGCTCCTTGGATGCTGCCTGACCTGCTGCACTTTTCCAGTATAAGCTTTGCTATAACTGTTCCAGTTATCATTTTTGGTAATAACAATTAAACTACACAACATCAAACAGTTAAAGGATATAATAAGTTCAGAGAGAACAGTTCCCATCTTTTTCTTACACATCTCCTCATTCCACTGGCAGATCTCTTCTAATAGACTGTTCTGAGACATCATAAAAGTTTCAAAATACTCCAGGTTAATGAAAAGGCAGACTGTATGATATGTACTCTTCGTCGGAAGGAGTCACAGAAGAAGTGAACTAGTATCTGACATTTCAGCAACAATTGACGATTATCACTCAGGCCTGTTCTCGTGTCTGAGACCGAGGGGCCATCATTAGCTACCAGCGGTTTCCGTGGAAACCAGTAAACTTGCCATGAAATCCAACAGTGCCCCGTCTTATATTTTTCTCCGTCGTTTCAGCAAAGCCTTGAGCTTGTTAGTCTTTAAGTATAGATGCAGTATTGTGCCAACTGAGGACTTAATCCAGTTGCCCACCTCCTCCTTGCTCGGGACAATTTCCAGCAACTCATTACCGGCGGGAATATGTGCGCATGTGCACAGCATGCCCGTGCGCGGGCAGGGGGCGGGTCATGACCGCTGATCTACCACGCTTGTCCATGACCTGACTATGTTGAGACAGTCGATCAGTTGTATCTGGACCATGTCTCATTTCATGCTTCACACTGACCTGTGGAAGTCCTGGGAATGTGTTAAGTCGGTTGTGGAAGCAAAATAGTGGAGATATTGGAAATCTGAAATAACAGAGCGGCTGGAGAAGAGTCTTATTGGACTCATAATGTTAACTCTGCCTGTCAAACATGCTGAGTTTCTCCAGATTTGGAGGTGTTGGTCGGGGATGTACAAAGTTAAAAATCACACAACACCAGGTGTCCAACAGATGTATTTGGAAGCACTAGCTTTCGGAGCGCTGCTACTTCATCAGGTGGTTGTGGAGTATAAGTTGCTCCAGGACTTTGTTGTTGACATTGTGTTCACTATACTTTTGCAGAAGCACAACCAGTAATACGTTTGAATGAAAGCTGCTTTGATTTCATCCCTATTCCCTCTAACTAATCTAATGATAATTCCTGGTAATATGTACTGTAGCGGCTCTTCAAATTGTAGGGAATATAATTGATTTCCGATTCTTGTTAAGAAAAAGTTAGAACTGCCATAAAGCTTAAAATTGCTCAAATTAAACTCATCAAGAAAACTTGCACAAGTACACTGAACCTCCTCTGTAACCAAGTATCCAACAATTAAGTCTGAGATTGTTTTTAATCTGATGAATCGACATCTAAACAAGACAACAAATCTCTCAAATAAAACCTGAAAGGAAAATTTACCAATTTTAAAAACTTGAAAAGTCAGCAACTTGTGAAACAGAATGCATTCCTGAAGAAGGGCCTGTGCCCGAAACGTCAAATCTCCTGTTCCCTGGATGCTGCCTGACCTGCTGTGCTGTTCCAGCAATAAAGTTTCAACAAACAGAATGCATGTACATTGCATTTGAAAGTTGCTGGCAAAGACTTACCTCAATGCATGGAGTTGTGATTTTTTTAATTGAAGAGTTAGATAACAGGTTTCCAAAGGTCATTGTCATATTATTATGTTCCTCTTCATTTATCATTTATTTTGTCTGATGATTTTTATTTTATTTTGGTTTAAAGTATAATGTGATTCCATATAGATTCAATCTTAGATTATGCACTACCTAAATCACCCAACAGCTTCACTATACATTTACCTGATCATGTTTTCAGCACCAAACATATATTTCTCCTAACTGCTTCATAATCAATAGATAAAATTAAGAGGTGAATTGTTTTTCACAAATTCATTAAATTCCACCTTGAAAGGATTCTCCTTCTCCCAAAATCATTGACTTTGGTCTTGACATTATTGTCCAAAGCTGTGACATTGATAGCTGATTCCAAATATTATTGCATTTGAAAGAATATAATCTCAGAATTTCCCTGGATGCTTCAATAATATTTAAACTAACCAAATGAAGAATACTTCTGGGATCATGAAATCTACGTATTTTCAAATGTCTTGGTGTTAAGAGCAAACTTGAAAAGCATTATTCACTTAAAATTTATATTTTAAAAACATGGTTTGAGAGGAAAAAAAATCAAATGTTTATGCACCTTTTGTACCATTTAAATTTTACATTCTACAGAAAGCTATATGAAAGGTCTTTCAATGTCCTGGTTTAACTTCACTTAAAATAATCTAATTAATTTTTAAATTAATTAAAATAGTCTAGTTATCTTGTCTGCATTGCCAAGCAATAGAAAAATAATTTTTTATTGATTTTTGATGTACTTTTAAAAAAGAATCTTAAATAAGTTAACAAAACATTTTTGAAAATAAATGATAAAGAACAAGGAAATGAGTTGTGAGAAGGATTTTTCTTCTTTCCACTTGGAAAGTAGATGGTGACTTATAGGTGTGGTAACTGCCAGCAGAGCAGGTGGGACGAGATCATGGTTGCATAGTTTAAAGTGTAATAAAAAATGGTGTGGGGTAAGATAAAGGCAAAAGGGATGATGTTGTTTAGGGTAGTATTTCCCAACACTTCATCCAACTCTAGCATTCAGCTGTCCCTGATTCATTTCCCATACCCAGCAGCCACAATCAACAGATGGATGCTGGAGTCCTTCTCTGGTTTCTATTCTTCCTGATATCCCAATTAAAACTCATTTCTGAGTTGCTCCTTTGCTTTAGTACCCATCCTTTCTCTAATCTCCATACATTTAAGATACTGTGGTTTTCTATTTCCCTTAAGCATCTCTAATATTAATCATTCCACTATTGGTGGCAGTTGCCAAGAACGAAAGTTCAAAATCCCAACTATGCCTTTTTCCCATTTTGAAATACTCCTTAAAACTCATTCCTTAGCCAAACATTTGGCCAGCCGCCTTACAGTCAAGTATATACCTAAGACTGCAGATGCTGGAGATCAGAATCAAGATTAGAGTGGTGCTAAAAATGCACAGCAGGTCAGCAGCATCCGAGGAGCAGGAAAATTGACGTTTCGGGCAGGAGCCCTTACCTAGGTCCCTAATCTTGCATTGTAACAGCCATGTGAATCTCCTTAAGTTTAAGGTACTTGAAACATTTTACCATGTGCAAGGTGATGGGTGTTCTGTTAATTAACTGGTTGTTATCTTTAAAAATAAATATTAGTCTCAAAAATATTTTAATTACATTGGAGAAAATCTGATAGCTCTGGGCAATCCTGAAACATAGGAGAAAGTGAGGACCGCAGATGCTGGAGATCAGAGTCAAGAGTGTGTTGCTGGAAAAGCACAGGTCAGGTAGCATCCAAAAAGCAGGAGAATCAACTTTTAGGGCATAAACCTTTCATCACAAATCCTGAAACCTACACTGTGTGGCTGAGACAAGAGAATAGTTCTGAAGAAGGGGTACTGGTACCGAAACATTAACTCTGATTTCTCTTCACAGATGCTGCCATACCTACTGAGCTTTTTCAGCAACTTCTGTATTTGTTTCTGACAAGGGAATGTTTCTTGGCTCTGTGCAGGGATTTGTTGCTGAGTGCCAGGGATCTTTCATAGTTCTCAGCGATTGTGTAAGCAATGATTCCTAACTCTCATTCTGGTTGAATAATGACTCCTGCCTATGGTTAAACAATGATTCCTGACTCTCAATAAACAGTATTCCAGCATCTGGTTAACAAACGATTCCTGACTCTTGATAAACAGATTCCTGTCTCTAGTTAATGAATGATTCCTGACACTTGATAAACAGTATTCCAGCATCTGGTTAACCAATAATTCCTGACTTGATAAACAGTATTTCTGCCTCTGGTTAAACAATAATTCCTGACTCGATAAACAATTCCTGCCTCTGGTTAAACAATAATTCCTGACTTGATAAACAGTATTCCTGCCTCTTGTTAAACAATAATTCCTGACTCGATAAACAGTATTCCTGCCGCTTGTTAAACAATAATTCCTGACTCGATAAACAGTATTCCTGCCTCTTGTTAAACAATAATTCCTGACTCGATAAACAGTATTCCTGCCGCTTGTTAAACAATAATTCCTGACTCGATAAACAGTATTCCTGCCTCTTGTTAAACAATAATTCCTGACTCGATAAACAGTATTCCTGCCTCTTGTTAAACAATAATTCCTGACTCGATAAACAGTATTCCTGCCTCTTGTTAAACAATAATTCCTGACTCGATAAACAGTATTCCTGACTACAATCCGACCCCGTTGCCTCACGCCGGCTGCTACTGCGTGCGCTCACCGTACGGACCCATTTAGTTCACTAAGAAACCTCCTGCAAAAATTAAAGGTGGAAGGTCAAAAACTAATGAATATCAATTTAAATGACAATTAAGAGGGCTATTTTAACACCGTTCAAACGCACAGAGATTAATATAAATATCATTTTAAGTAACGGAAGGACGAAACAGGCGTTTACACTAGACAGTTTTAATGGGTCCTAGTACTGGAAAAGGCGCCAAGCTCTGTTGACAGACGGTGAGTTTGTGCGGTAGGGAGTAACGTCCTATCGGATATCCCCTACCCCCGGGGAGGGAATGGAGACCTCTGACATCCCCCTACCCCCGGGAAAGGGAATGGAGACCCCTGACACCCCGACCCTGGAGGAGGGTAGAGACCCCTCCCCCGACATCCTCCTGTCCCGAGGGAAGGGAGTGGGACAACCTCATCTCCGTGCCCCTTGGGGAAGAGAATAGAGAGCCACCCGTCCAGCCCTGTCTGGGGGAATGGACAGAGATGTCCTCTCCTTCCCCCACCCCACCCCACCCCACCTGGGCAGGGGACAACGATTCCCCACCAACATCGGGACGAGACGTCTCTCACCCCTTCCCGGAGGGTGGATGACGAGCGGCTGAGAAAGACCCCTTGGGGATGAAGGAGGGCTGGGGCTCGCCCACTTTTGGGGGAGGGAGCGCAGATGCGCCGGATCCAGGTGCGGGGGCAGCGCCAATCTCGGTGGCACCGAGTCTGTCTGTAGTCGATATACCTTTATGTACGGAGTCCGAGGAGTAGTTCAGAGAGAGTGATGGGGGCCTGAGATAGGGGCGGTGGAGAGAGCGCAGAGGCTGGGAATGCGGTGAGAGAAGTTAGTTGGGGTAGGGTATGTGGGCAACTTGGAGGTGGAAAGCAGGGGATGGGAGAAGGGAAGGCTGAGAGAGGTGAGCGCCAAGTGGCCGAAATTACTAAAATAAGCATCTTCAAATCTCTCCTTCGGGTTATTGAAACTAAACATGTTTAGATCTATGCATTAGATATATCAATCCTATTACTTTATTCACCTGATAAATTTAAAAAATACTCTCATTCACGAGAGAGTGGCAAGAATCAAGGATAGATGTTTATGGTGTCATAATGCCAGTGACATCACAAACTAGCTTGAACTGATTTTGTATACAAATACTTAGATCTTTTTTCAGTTGAAATTCTAGAAACCGTTTTCTTTTACCAATTGAAAGTATTCATGATTACAGCTGACCATAATATTCCTGACTTTTCCCCTTCCAATACAGGTGATGAGTTTCCACATGTTTGTCAACAGGTCTGTTAATACACAGTACTAGGATGGATTCTGATTCCTGTGTAAATTCAGTAGACGATAATGTATCAAAACAGAAATTGCTGGAAAAACTAGAAAGGCCTGGAGCAGCATCTATGGAGAGACAGCAGAGTTAACATTTCAGAACCAGTGACCCTTCAGAATGGGTTAATATTCAGAAATATTAACTCTGCTTTCTTTCCACAGATAGTGTCAGACCTGAATTTTTCCAGCAATTTCTGTTTTTGTTTCTGAACTTCAGCAACTGCAGTCCTGTTTTATTTTATTGAGGAGATAATTATGTATATTCAATCGACAATATTGTTTCATAATTTATATTTAACATTGGTTTCGTAATGCAATCAGGTTGAGATTGAGAACTGGTTTTAAATATGAAAGAACTTATCATGTAGAAAAATGATATTTAATGAGCTTCTAGACTATAAGTGTAAACAGAAAGCTGTTTTAAATTCTTTAATCAGTGAAATTAATATCTTTGTTTTATAGTGAATAAGATGCCTGGACTTGTGCAAAATGAGAGCAATGGAAGGGGGAGCCCAACCAAAAGGAAACGACTTTCTCTTAAGTTCTTTCAGAAAAAAGAAACCAAACGAGCACTGGATTTTACTGAGAAGCAAGAAAGTGAACAAGGCCCTTCAGAGACAAAAAAACTGGATAAGTATGATGTGTAATGAATTAGTCCAAATATTCCTGCAAAATTGGGTCTTGGATGATCACATTTGTTCAAACACCTATGTTTAGTAAAGATCTGACAGCTGAAGTGCACTAATCCAAAGTTATAAAACTGCATATAGAAACCATAAGAGAAAATGCTGGAAAATCTCAGCAGATCTGGCAGCATCTGTAAGGAGAGAAGAGAGCTGATGTTTCGAGTCTAACTTAGTCTAACTGAGTTAGACTCGAAACGTCAGTTCTTTTATCTCCTTACAGATGCTGCCAGACCTGCTGAGATTTTCCAGCATTTTCTCTTTTGGTTTCAGATTCCAGCATCCGCAGTAATTTGCTTTTATCCAGTGCATATAGAAATGTATTCTGGTTTGTATGTTGTTTCAAACATGGTGCTGTTTTTGTTGTACATTACATATTCGTGCTGCTTTGGCAGAGGAAGTGCAGTTAATATTTTGCCATTGTTAGTGCTTGAGATCATTGCAAATCAGTAATTTCTAGATCCTACAAGACTGAACTGAATGGAGAATATTTGAAAGGTGGAGTACAGCTATGATATGGGAGAAATGGTGTAATCGAGAATATCGTGAGTAAATACGTTTATGTGTCTGATGTAAGATGCTGTCTAGATTATAGTGGTGCTGGAAAAGTACAGCAGGTCAGGCAGCATCCGAGGAGCAGGAAAATCGACGTTTCGGCCAAAAGCCCTTCAGCAGGAATGAAGGGCCTTTTTACCATTCCCCAGACCCCCCCCCCCCCCCCCCCTCACTGAGAACAAATGATCAGTCCTCAGCAAAGGCCTTACTTTTACGCCCCTCCGTCCACACATCAATGAATTTAATACGCATTGTGATATCAACACTCCTTCCACAGCCTCCGAGCTTACTTTTTCAATCAGGACTCCCGCCCACCCTCCAAGGACCCCTTCAGTCACCTCCAACACACTCCATCCACCTGGACACCCTGTGCTGGCCTACTACTCGCCCTCGATCACTTCATTTCCACCTGTTGCTGAGACATTAATCTTGACCTGTCTACCTCTCTCCCACTCCAACCTCTCACCCTCACAACGCGCAGCCATCCACTCCCTCTGCTCCAATCCCTTCATTCCTGATGAAGGACCTTTGCCCGAAATGTCAATTTTCCTGCTCCTCGGATGCTACCTGACCTACTGTTGCTTTTCCAGAACCGCTCTAATCTAGACTCTGATTTTCAGCATCTGCAGTCCTCACGTTTGCTTGATGTAAGATGATGTTAAAATAGGCAAAATTATAACATACACCAACAAGGAAACTCGTAAGATTAACTACATGTAAACTGTTTTGAAGCCAGTTGCTAGGTAACATTGCATTTAATGTGCCATCAGTCTGTCCTGAGGTGTTCTCCATGAAAAAATGTCTAGCAAAAATAGAAGCTCTTTTTATTTTGTTAAAATATTTCATAATTTAAAAAAAAATCTTATTTTAGCGAATTTAAAATATTCACGCAAGTATCTAATCAGGACTTCAAATTTGTACATTAGATAATTTTTAACTTCATAGAATATAATTGCAAATGGAAATTTACATAAAACTATGACCTGCTTCTAGTGTAACATTTATATAACAATGCATCACAACATATAAATTGAATTAAACCTGGGTGAGGGAAAGCAGCGGTGAACTCAGGGAGAAACAAACAAGAAAATCAGTGCCTCTGATTAAATGTCACCAATCAGTATTTGCAAGTTTGGTTTGATACCTTCAATAGGCTAAGGCTGTTTTCCCTGGAGCATTGGAGACTGAGGGGTGACCTTTATAGAGGTTAATAAAATCATGAGGGGCACAGATAGGATAAATAGACAAAGTCATTTCCCTGGGGTGGGGGGAGTCCATAACTAGAGGGCATAGATTTAGGGTGAGAGGGGAAAGATGAGAGATCTAAGGGGCAACTTTTTCACGTAGAGGGTGGTACGTGTATGGAATGGGCTGCCAGAGGAAGTGGTGGAGGCTAGTACAATTGCAAAATTTAAAAGGCATCTGGATGGGCATATGAATAGGAAGGAAGGGAGGGATATAGGCCAGGTGCTGGCAGGTGGGACTAGATTGTTGGGATATCTGGTCGGCATGGACTAGTTGGACCGAAGGATCTGTTTCCGTGCTGTACATCTCTATGACTAACATGGAATTTCTGCTAAGAGATGCTCAGAGGCTCCCAACTATGTTTGGTACTCTGAATTAGCCTGTTCAGAGGAATCTTGACTAATCTACACATTTGTGACCCATCTACTTGACACCTTGTTTTCACAAGATGGTTTTATAAATGGTTGAAGGATGGCAGTTAAAAACAAAACTTTTTTTTTCACGAAGGTATACTGGCTACAAATTTCTTAGCTCATCAATTAACTACAACATTTTCCTGACAAAAATAGATTTTGGCTGACTAAAGGTTCTGTGGAAAACTTGTTTATTTGAATCTGTGTTTTTTTTCCTTTGTGTAATTATTGCTTGTAACAACATTGTATCATTTACAAGTTGAGTAATTTTTTCCCTTTTATCCAGCAGTCAAATAGGAAATATGGGGAATAATTCCAAATAGGTACAATATTCCTCTTTCCACTCCCTTCAAATTCTGTCTCTAAGTCACACAGTTTCTGTTAATTTAGATTTATTTGTATTGTAATATTTTTGCCCCCAGCATGTCAAGATCTCTCTCAGGCTAATTTCTTGCTCATTCTGAGCACATAATGAGCAATATTTGTGTCAGTTTATTTATCTGATTTGCAATGGTCCCATGCAGAACTTAGTGATTTTTTTTTCTCTCTAGTTTATGGCAATTTGTGTTTTTACCCGATGTGAATACTTCAATGCAATCATTGAAAATAGTTTGATCCTTTTTGTTCAGAATTACTGACTATTGTATTTTATCACTGAAATAGATGTGAGAAGATTGTGTCTGGAGCCCCTTTGATATCTTCTGCTGTTGGGTATGAAAAGAGGGAAGAGCTTCTACCTTTTGTGGGCCTGAACAACCTTGGAAATACATGTTACCTCAATAGTGTACTTCAGGTAAAGTAGTCATCTTAAAGGTAGTGTCAATTCATGAATTATCTTCATTACTACATTTAATACAAATACATTAATTTTAATTTTCTGATTTTGTATTTTGGGAGCATGTACTCTGAAATACGTTAATCAACTGGTGCTTTTTTATTTGTTTAGAATTTTTCAAATCACTTATTCATTTAGACTAGACTAGACTCCCCACAGTGTGGAAACAGGCTCTTCGGCCCAACTAGTCCACACCGACCCTTTGAAGAGTAACCCACCTAGACCCATCTCCCTCTGACTAATGCACCTAACACTATGGGCAATTTAGCATGGCCAATTCACCTGACCTGCACATCTTTGGACTGTGGGAGGAAACCGGAGCACCCAGAGGAAACGCACGCAGACATGAGGAGAATGTGCAAACTCCACGCAGACAGTCTGGAATCGAACCTCAGACCCTGGTGCTGTAAAGAGATAGACTAGCCTAAAGCAAAGAATTCCATTCCCTCAAACAACATTGTAGACATTCTAATAGTAATAAAATTGCACGTGTGCATCTGTTCTACTTCAGTTGCTCCATTTATCCATGTGAATTTATTTTGTGTATCAACACTGAAGGATTGCAAAATAGATTATGGTTAATGCAATTTGTTCAAATTCAGTTTGCAGTCATTTATAATGTGCATAGCTGCACAGGCTATTTTCTTATGATACAAATTTGTCTACAGTGTGTTTTGTGGTGCTGCTGCTTTCTCGACCATGATATTTGCTTTTGATTACATTGTTCAAATCAATTACTTTTCCTGCTGGTCCATTTAAAGAAAAAAATGGATATTTCAGAATTTTAGGATAAATTTATCTTTCGTCTTCATAAATGTAGCACCTTTTTACTTACAAACTAAGTCACTTTCAAATGCATACCAAAAAAAACCCAAAGTTGCTAAGTGTTTGATCAAGACTTACCACTAAAACACTATAAGTTAGTGAAAATCAGCAGTTTTGGCGCTGCAGTAGTGAGTTTCCTTTGTAATTTCTAAATTCATGACATCATGAATAATAATTGAGATAAAGTGGCTGGTTAAAAGTTCTATTGGCCCGTTGAAGGCTGAGAGTGGAATATTGTCAATGACCATGAGGAAATGGCAGTCATGCTGGACGATTATTTTGCTTCAGCATTCATAGCAGAAAAGGGGGGTAGCTTGCTGGAAGTCCCAGAAAGAAATTAAGAGGATCAGGGACAGGGTCGAAACAAAATTAGCTTGGGTAAATCATCAATAATGGGGAAATTTAACAGAACTGAATCCACAAGATCTGATTGTTTCCACAAACGGGTGTTAAAGGAGATAAGAAAGCACATCGCCAATGCCCATACAATAACCTTTCAGAGTTCACTGAATTCAGGAATTGATCCTCTGGATTAGAAATTTGCTTGTGCCACCCTACTCTTTAAGAAGGATTACAGGGAAAACTGGGGAATGACTGACCAGTTCACTAACACATTACGGTAAGAAATTGTTGGACCCCTGTAATCAAGGATAGGATAATTGATCATCTCAAAGATTTGGTTAAACCGAGAGAGTCAACATAGATTCATGAAGGTAGGTCATGCCTGACACACTTTTGTAGAGTTCTTTTTTGAAGAGATAACAGAAGTAGCGAACATATGTGGACTTCCAGAAGGCATTTGATATTGTCCCACGCTAATGTGAAAACCCAGGGAACTGAGAGCAAATTACTGACATGATAGGAAATTGGTTGAGCATCAAGATGCAATTGGAATGATGGATAAGTACTCAAATTAGCAAATGTGACTAGTAATGTCCAACAATGATCTGTGAGGCTTCAGTTATTCACAGTATGCATTAACAAATTAGATAATGGCGTGAAAAGTCAAATATCTAGATTTCTGAAGACAAAACATTGGGCAGCATTGTAGATACTGTTGACTCCAGTATAAAATGACAGCAGGATATGGATTGATTTTTGGTGAATGGGCAAAGCTGTGGCAGAATGGATTGTAACATAGGCAAGTGTGTGGTTGTCGGTTCTGGACCAAAAAGGGGTAAATTATGGTATCATTTGGAAGCACAAAGTTAAAATACAATGGATGTTCAGGTGGTTCAGGTTCATAGCTCTTTAACATGCCACGAATAAATGCAGAAAATAATCAAGAAGGCTCATGGAATGCTGGCCTTCATATCTAAAGGGTGGAAGTATTGGGATGTAGACGTTAAGCTGCAGTTATATAAAACCCTAGTTAGACCCCACTTGAGCGCTGTGAGCAGATCTGGGCACCACACCTTTAGGAAGGATGTTTGGCCCTGGAGGGAGTTCAGTGCTGGTTTACAAAGATGATACCTGGACCTCAGGGGTTATGCTATGAGGAGAGATCACACAAAGTAGGCATTTGCTCTCTAGATCACCCTTAGCCTTCCTAAAATCTAATCAAAGTCTTCAGGATATTAACACAGAAAGACAGGGTAGATAAAGAGAAGTTATTTTCATGGGTTGAAGATTCTAGAACCAGGGCATGGTTTAAGAATTAGGGCCAGGACATTCAGGAGAGATGTTAGAAAACACTTTTACACAAAAAGAGTTGTGGAGATTTGTAACTTTTCCTCAAATGTTGGTTGATGCTAGAGGCAAGGTACTAGTATGGCTGTCTGGCGGAAGGCAGAGAGTGGTGATAAAAGGGTCTTTAGAACATAGAACATAGAAGAATACAGCGCAATACAGGCCCTTTGGCCCTCGATGTTGCGCCGATCCAAGCCCACCTAACCTATACTAACCCACTATCCTCCATATACCTATCCAATGCCCGCTTAAATGCCCATAAAGAGGGAGAGTCCACCACTGCTACTGGCAGGGCATTCCATGAACTTACGACTCGCTGAGTGAAGTACCTACCCCTAACTTCAGTCCTATATCTACCCCCCCTTAATTTAAAGCTATGCCCCCTTGTAATACCCGACTCCATACGCGGGAAAAGGTTCACACTGTCAACCCTATCTAACCCCCTAATCATCTTGTACACCTCAATCAAGTCACCCCTAAACCTTCTTTTCTCTAATGAAAACAGCCCCAAGTGTCTCAGTCTTTCCTCATACGATCTTCCTTCCATACCAGGCAACATCCTGGTAAACCTCCTCTGCACCCGTTCCAGTGCCTCCACATCCTTCCTATAGTATGGCGACCAAAACTGCACACAATATTCCAGATGCGGCCGCACCAGAGTCTTATACAACTGCATCATGACCTCAGGACTCCGGAACTCAATTCCTCTACCAATAAAAGCCAGTACGCCATATGCCTTCCTCACCGCACTATTTACCTGGGTGGCAACTTTCAGAGATCTGTGTACATGGATACCAAGATCCCTCTGCTCATCCACACTACCAAGTATCCGACCATTAGCCCAGTACCCCATCTTTTTGTTATTCTTCCCAAAGTGAATCACCTCACACTTAGCTACATTGAATTCCATTTGCCACCTTTCTGCCCAGCTCTGCAGCTTCTCTATATCCTGCTGTAACCTGCCACATCCTTCCTCACTGTCAACAACTCCTCCGACTTTCGTATCATCCGCAAACTTGCTCACCCAACCTTCTAACCCCTCTTCAAGGTCATTTATAAAAATGACAAACAGCAATGGTCCCAAAACAGATCCTTGCGGAACACCGCTAGTGACGGCACTCCATGAAGAAACTTTGCCATCAACTACTACCCTCTGTCTTCTTCCATCCAGCCAATTCCTAATCCAAACCTCCAACTCACCCTCAATGCCATATCTCCGTATTTTCTGCAGTAGCCTACCATGGGGAACCTTATCAAACGCCTTACTAAAATCCATATATACCACATCTACCGCTTTCCCCTCATCAACCTCCTTCGTCACCTTTTCAAAGAATTCAATAAGGTTTGTGAGGCACGACCTGCCCTTCACAAAACCATGCTGACTATCCTTGATCACATTATTCCTATCCAGATGTGCATAAATTCTATCCCTTACAATTCTCTCTAAGACTTTGCCCACAACAGAAGTGAGACTCACCGGCCTATAGTTACTAGGGTTATCCCTACTCCCCTTTTTGAACAAGGGAACCACATTTGCTATCCTCCAGTCTTCTGGCACTACTCCTGTAGACAAAGAGGACATAAAAATCAAGGCCAATGGCTCTGCAATCTCCTCCCTTGCTTCCCAGAGAATCCTAGGATAAATGCCATCAGGCCCAGGGGACTTATCTATTTTCACCTTTTCCAGGATTTCCAACACCTCTTCTCTACATACCTCAAAGCCATCCAATCTTCTTATTTGTGACTCAGTATTCACATCGACGACAATGCCCTGTTCCTGAGTAAATACTGAAGAAAAGTATTCATTCAGTGTCTCCCCAATCTCTTCCGCCTCCACACGCAACTTCCCACTACTATCCTTGACTGGACCTATTCCTACCCTAGTCATTCTTTTATTCCTAACATACCTATAGAAAGCCTTAGGGTTTTCCCTAATCCTACTGACTAAGGACCTTTCATGTCCCCTCCTTGCTGCTCTTAGCTCTCTCTTCGGGTCCTTCCTGGCTACCCTATACCTCTCAATCGCCACAATTGAACCTTCACGTCTCATCTTGAGATAAGCCGCCCTCTTCCATTTAACAAGGGATTCCAATTCCTTATTAAACCACGGCTCCCTCGCACGACCCTTTCCTCCCTGCCTGACAGGTACATAATTATCAAGGACACTCAATAGTTGCTCCTTGAACAAGCTCCACATATCATTTACACTCTTGCCTTGGAGTCTACTTTTCCAAGCCACACATCCTAAGTCATGCCTCACCGCATCATAATTTCCCTGACCCCAGCTATAACTCTTGCCCTGTAGTACACACTTATCCCTCTCCATCACGAGAGTAAAAATCACCGAATTATGGTCACTATCCCCAAAGTGCTCACCTACCTCTAATTCTAACACCTGGCCTGGTTCGTTACCCAGAACCAAATCCAGTATGGCCTCACCTCTTGTTGGCCTGTCTACATATTGTGTCAGGAAACTCTCCTGCACACATTGAACAAACACTGACCCATCTAACGAACTTGAGCTATAGCTTTCCCAATCAATATCAGGAAAGTTAAAGTCCCCCATAACAACCACCCTATTACTGTCACTCATCTCCTGAATCACCTTCCCTATCCTTTCTTCAATGATTCTAGGACTATTAGGAGGCCTGTAAAAGACTCCTAACAGGGTGACCTCACCTTTCCTATTCCTAACCTCAGCCCAAACTACCTCAGATGGCAAGTCCTCATCCATCGTCCTTTCCACCGCTGTAATACTATCTTTGACAAGCAATGCCACACCTCCCCCTCTTTTACCCCCACCTCTGACCCTACTAAAACATTTAAATCCTGGAACCTGCAACAGCCAATCCTGTCCCTGTTCTAGCCATGTCTCCGTAATAGCCACAACATCGAAGTCCCAGGTACCAACCCACGCTGCAAGTTCACCTACCTTATTTCGTATACTTCTTGCATTGAAGTATACACACTTCAAGCCACTTTCCTGTTTACAGACACCCTCCTTGGAAATTGATGCCATGTTCCTAACCTCCCTACACTCCAGGCCCTGCACCCTGAAGCTACAATCTGGGTTCCCATGCCCCTGCAGAGTTAGTTTAAACCCCCCCCAAGAGCACTAGCAAACCTCCCCCCAAGGATACTGGTGCCCCTCAGGTTCAGGTGTAGACCATCCTGTTTATAGAGGTCCCACCGTCCCCAGAAAGAACCCCAGTTATCCAAAAACCGGAATCCCTCCCTCCTGCACCATCCCTGTAGCCACGCATTTAAGTGTTGTCTTTCCCTATTCCTCGAATCTCTATCACGTGGCACGGGTAACAAACCAGAGACAACAACTCTGTTCGTTCTAACTCTGAGCTTCCAACCTAGCTCCCTGAAAGCCTGTCTAACATCCTCGGCACTCCTCCTACCTATGTCGTTGGTGCCAATATGGACCACGACTTTGGGCTGCTCCCCCTCCCCCTCCAGGACCCGGAAAACACGATCAGAGACATCACGTACCCTTGCACCTGGGAGGCAACATACCAAACGTGTGTCTCTCTCGTTCCCACAAAACCGCCTATCTGTGCCCCTAACTATCGAGTCCCCAATTACTACTGCTCTGCTCTTCTTCACCCTTCGCTTCTGAGTAACGGGGACAGGCTCCGTGCCAGAGACCTGAGCCCCGTTACTTACCCCTGGTAAGTCATCCCCCCTCTCCTTCGCGCTTTTAAAGGGGGAAAAAACCTACCCAGATAAGCTTACACTAACTGCTTCCGGGTCTCGGCTGCCCCTCTGGTCGTCGTCACTTCCCCCTGGTGCTCCCGCTCTTTCTATGAAGAGAGAGTGAAAGAGAAAAAAAAAACCGCTGCCCGCTACCGGTAAGCACTTTTAAAACCAAACGGTCTTACCTTCGCTGCTGCTCGCACTGGAAATGACCGACGGCTTCGAAGGGTGAGTATAAATACTCACCGCTTTCCTTCCCGGCTGCCCCTCTGGTCGTCGTCACTTCCCCCTGGTGCTCCCGCTCTTTCTGTGAAGAGAGAGTGAAAGAGAAAAAAAAAAACACCGCTGCCCGCTACCAGTAAGCACTTTTAAAACCAAACGGTCTTACCTTCGCTGCTGCTCGCACTGGAAATGACCGACGGCTTCGAAGGGTGGAAACCTACTGGGATGGAAACCAGTAACTCGTGGTGTTCCACAAGGGTCACTGTATACATTAATGAACTGGATGAAGGAGCTGAGGGCATTCTGGCTAAGTTTGCAGACAGTACAAAGATAGTTAGAGGGGAGGCTACAAAAAGATTTAGACAGGGTGGGAGAGTGGCCAAAGAAGTGGCAGGTGAAGTACAGTATGGGAAAGTGTGAGCTTATGCACTTTGGTAGGAAGAATAGAAGCATGGACTATCTCCTAATTGGGGAGAAAATTCAGAAATCTGAAGTGCAAAGGAACTTGGGAGTTCTAGTCCAGGTTTCTCTTGTTAAACTTGCAGGTTGAGTCATTAGTTAGGAAGGAAAATACAATGTTGTCATTCATCTAGACTGTACTAGAATATAATACCAGGGATGTACTTCTGAGGCTTTATAAGGCTCTGCTCAGAACACATTTAGAACATTGGGAGCAATTCTGGGCCCCAAACTTACAGAATACTGAATGGCCTGAACAGAGTGGATGTTGGGAAAATGTTTCCATTGGTAAGCGAGAAGAGGACCCAAGGGCACAGCCTTAAGAGTAATAGAAATACCCTTTCAAAATGGAGATCAGGAGAAATTTACTTAGCCCGAGAGTGGTGAATCTGTGGAATTCATTGCCATGGAATGCTGTGGAGGCCATGTCATTGAGTACATTTAAAACAGAGATAAGTTCTTGATTGCCATGGGGATCAAAGGTGACAGGGAGAAAGCAGGAAAATGGGGTTGAAAAATCTATCAGCCATGATTGCATGGCAGATCAGACTCGATGGGCCAAATGGCCTAATTTCTGCTCCTGTCTTGTGGTCTTAATTGTTAAATTTAAATCTGAGATTGACAATTTTTTTATTAAGCAAAGGATAAAGGTCACAGATCAGCCATAACCTTATTGGGTGATAGAGCTGCCTGAAGTGGCTTAGTGGCCTGCTCCTGTTCCTAATTGGTCGGTGTATCTTTTTTATTTTGTGGTTTCATAACCTGAAATTGACTGTCGCAATTGTTTCAGTAATTCATTATTCTGAAGTGCTTTGAGACCTTTGAGAAATATGAGGTAGTGGTGCTACTTCTGTTTCCCTTTTCCTGGATAAGCATGTGAGCAAACAGGAAAAACAAAGAGCTACAAGTCAGACAAAAGGAAAAGCTGCATAGAGTTGTTAGACCCTTCAGTCCAACTTGTCCGTGTTGACCAGATATCCTAAATAAATGTAATCCCATTTGCCTGTGTGTGGCCCATATCCCTCTAGACCTTTCCTATTCATGTAGCTATCCTCCCATTTCACCTTTGTTTCTGTGCTATTTAAAAGTCCCCAAAACCAATGCTAAAATAAAAATTTACAACTTCAAAGGACAGGGGAAATCCAATTGCAGTGCTGGGGAAAACCTCTAAACCCAGGAGCAGTTCAAAGGTCATGATCTTCACTGTCCAACATTTTTGCTTTTGTAAAATGCATCTGCTTTGGTTAATAAGCTAAGAGTCTTTGTTACCTTTTAACAAAAACTTGGATTATTTTTAAGTTAGATTTTTAAAAAGTGGTTTTGAGTTTTAATAACATTACATGTTCAGTGTTCATTTCTTTTAGCTTTACTTCCATTTTCAATATTACTTGCTTAGTCAAACATCAGATAAAATAAACTCATTTTAAATATGGATAGATTTCGCCTCCCACTGACCACTAGGGGGTAACATATTAAAATAATTTATATTAGACTTAGTGTGGAAACAGGCCCTTTGGCCCAATAAGTCCACACCGACCCGCCGAAGCACACCCACCCAGACCCATTCCCCTACATTTACCCCTGCACCTAACACTAAGGGCAATTTAGCATGGCCAATTCACCTAACCTGCACATTTTTGGACTGTGGGAGGAAACCAGAGCACCCAGAGGAAACCCACGCAGACATGGGAGAGTGTGCAAACTCCACACAGTCAGTCGCCTGAGGCGGGAATTGAACCTGGGTCTCTGGCGCTGTGAGGCAGCAGTGCTAACCACTGTGCCACCCATGGCACGGCACTAAAGTCATAGAGTCATAAAGATGTACAGCATGGAAAAAAATATTTAATTACAATGAAGGCTATTTGAATTTACTGAATATGGTTAATTGTCATTTGTGGTTTAGTTGGTTGCATTGTTGATAATCAGACAAATGTAAAAAAAATCTAATGATGCTACTTTGAAGAGGTACAGGGGAGTTCTCCTCATGGTCCCAGAGTATATCTCCATCAAACAAATCATTTTAAAAATTAACTACCTGGCTGTTACTGTTGGTGAGACCTTTCTTGGAACAGAGGTTACTACCTCTCCAATATGACAGCAATGAGTACATTTCAAATAGTACTTGCCTGGTGTAAAAGGCATTGGGATATCTTGAAGTTGTGAAAATTACTCTTTTATAAAAAAGATCTTTCTTAGAGTAGGATTGATAATTTATTTTAAGTTGGAATTATATAATTGATTCAAAGTATTAGTTTTCAAGAATTATAGAATTTAGATGAGGGGTTAATGAAACACTTTGTCACAGTTTTGATGAACGAAAGAGCCTGTTTCTATGCTATAATGTATGATTATTCGGCGGATCTGTGTGAAAATTTGTATTGAATTATGATCACATTTGGTTAAAATGTAGCTTTTGTAACAACATAGGTGTTGTATTATTGCCCTGGATTTAAAACTGGGATGAAATACATGTATGACATAATCTCTGAGAAACAAGGGATACTGAAGAGTGAGGAGGATCCCAAAAAAGACCAGGTAATCACTTATAAAATAACTTGCCAGTGTTTTTATGGGATGTTTTCCTGCTTGCTTGGGAAATTTTAAAATGTTGCTACTATTGTAACTGCATACTCAACTGTCTGTTTTATGTTCAGAAAATAGCTTATTGATGTGTGGTTCTACTGCCATTGGTAGACTTCTGGTATTTTAAATGTTTATTGATATGTCATCTGGTTGATTGATGGAAATACTGTGGATAAGGTGAACTTTTCTTTTGCCATCATAAAATTTCCATTCTGGGAATAAAAAAAGCTTCTCCTGTTCTCCCCCATACCCTGCCGCTAACCTCTCTGTTCCCTCCTCCTGCCCTCCCCAACCCCCATCATTCTTTTCTCTTTGAGGGTCACTGATGTGGTTTATGGCCAACAGGAGTAATTGGATTAAATTGAATACCTTTCTGACCCATTACATAGTACTGCATCACACTGGGCATTAGCAAATCAGTGCTAATTGCATCCAGGAGAACATGTTTAGTCAGCATTTAAAAAACCTAGCAAGGGAAATTGTTCTAGGACCTAATAATCAGAAATGAGTCTGGATAGGTGGAAAGCATATTGATGAGTAAGCATTTTGGAGATTGTGAATAATACTCAGATTTAGTATAGTTATGGAAAGGATAATGATGGGCTGGGAATAACAGTTTTAAATTCAGGGAAAGCTAATTTTACTAAGAAAATACAATTTGCCCCAAGTGGACTTGCACATAAAACCGTCAGAGCAATAAACGGCATGCAAGGAGGAAATAGTGGGAGTATTTGGGATCTCTACAAGAGAATCTTCGATGACAAGAGATATAATGATTTAGGATTAAGAATAATATTGACAAATACTGAGGGCTCAGTATGGCAGAGTCCCTAGAACAGCGTATAGGGCACGATGGAGCAAAAAAAAGTTAAGAAAGCAAAGAGAGTTCATTAGAAAGTGTCAGTAGAATAAAGGAAAGCTGATAGGTGTGCTTTAAATACATAAAGGGCAAAAGAATAACTTGGGAAAGATTTGAGGCTCATTAGGTAATGTGTGTAGACCTGGAAGACATGAGTACAATCCTCAATGAATACTTTGTGTCCATCTTCCCAATAGAAAAAGAAAGTGCAGATATGTTAAAGTACAGATATGAGACAGCTCAGGGAATCCCTTGTGGACTCAGACTTGTAAGCCTCTCTCATGGTTCGTCCCAGAAGTCGAACTCATTAGTGGTATGAAATAAAAAACTCTTACAGACAGTTTAGTTTAATCATTCCCTTCATTTAAAAATAGCATCACTGTTCCAACATAACACTGATACCTATAAGCCAAGCTAACTGGATTCTTATAATCCAGGGAGTAGAAATCGCTCTTCTTTCAAGAGCCCTGGCCAGCTACTCTGTCATACTATCAAAAACACAGGTTTACGTTGGCATTACTGTCACAAACACAAAAGTTAATAAAAGCACTGCATGTTCTGAAGTAGACAGATAATAGTGAAGGACAACAATTCAGGAGAGAAGTTAATTTGATATCCAGTTTCATTCACCGGTCAGAATTAAACATTTTTATTCATTTCACAAAGGAACAGCCATGAATGTTATCACTCAGTGTCTTGTTTATACAGACTCACTGATGTTAAGGCAAATGTTCTTAATTATCTTATCCTCCCAGCTACACCATTTTCTAGTATGCAGCAAATGTGTTCTATAATTCAAAATTACATTTTAGTCTAAATGTGTAAGGACAACATTTAAGGCTTTAAACTTCCTTAGGTATCGACATCAGGGTGGAGGACTATGACATATTAGATGAAATTAACATTGGGGAACAGGTAGTATAAGCAGATTTGAGAGACTTAAAGATGGATAAATCTGCAGGCCCAGAAGATGTATATCCCAGGCTGTTGAGGAAGGTAAGGGAGGAGATATCAGGGGTCTTCACAATAATTTTCAAATCTTCTCTGGCCATAGGTGAAGTGTCAGAAGACAGGGGACCTGCTACACTGTCCCATTATTTTAAAAAAAAAAGGGAGGAAGGGATAGAACAGAAAATTACAGGCCAGTCAGACTAACATCAGTGATGGGGAAGTTGTTAGAATTCTGAGGGACAAAATACATCTGCAGTTGGAGAGACATGGATTAATCCAGGATAGTCAGCATGGATTTAAGAGAAGATAGTGTTTGATAAATTTAATTGAATTCTTTGAACAAATAACAAGAGGTGTTGATAAGGTTAATGCATTTGTTGATATTGTCCTCAAAGCTTTCTTGATTTTCATAACAGAATGGTCACGGAAGTGAGAGCTAATGGAAACTAAAGCAAAGTGACATACTGTGTCCAAAATTTGGCTGTGAGCCAAGAAGCAAAAGATGATGGCAGAGGGCTGTCCCTGTGATTAGAAATCTGCTTCCAGTGGATTTGCAGAGGGATCGGTACTGGGGCCCTTTCGGTTTGTGGGGGCATTAATGATTTGAATTTAAATGTAAAGGGTGTGGTTGAATTGGATGTAGATGATAGGAACATCAGCAGGGTGGTGAATAGTGAGGAGGATATCCAAGAGACTGGTCAGCTGGGCAAAACTGTGGCAAATGGAATTCATTGTGGAAAAGTGTGAAGTAATTCAGTTGGGGAGGGGGGCTAATGGGGCAAGGAATTACATAATGAATGGTAGGACCTTGGTGTGCATAGCTGCAGACTCCTGAAGATAGAAAGTCAGGTATATAAAGCAAGTGGGATACTTGCCTTTATTAACCAAGGTGTGGAATATAAGAGCAGGGAGGTTTTGCTGGAACTGTACGAAGCACTGGATAGGCCAGAAGTGGAATTTGTTATAAAAAGCATTTGAGTGTTCCAGAGGAGGAGATTTACCAGGAAATTGCCAGCCTGAGCAGTAAGGACAAATTGAATAGGTTGAGGTTGTTTTCAACAAAGGTTGAGAAGGGACATATTAAGTGTAAAACTGAGAGACATAATATGTTAGTAGAAAGCAAAGTTGGGATGACCACCTCCATCCCCCAGTGGTGGGACTCTGGAACTCACTACAGGTACACAATCCTTGATCCGAAATCTTTGGGGCCTGTCTTTTTGGAATTTGGAATGTTTCTGATTTTGGAATAAATGACATTTTCACAGTGAAATTTTAAAAAATTACCAAACAGCAGACGCATGTATGAATAGTACCTGCACTAAGACACAATTGACGCCTGCCAGTGCTGGGTCACCTATTCGCATGCAAAGATGACCTTTCACAACCCACAAATAAAATCAGATTTTGTAGCTTTTTGGATAAAGGATTGTGTACCTGTACCTGAAAAGTGTTGGTCTCCTAATGTTTTGGTAGCATTTAGATATTAATTTGTAAAGCATTGTCTCTTAAGTCTGAAGGCAGGAGCTGGAATTGAGATGTGTAGTCAGATCTTTTTTTTTGATTAGTAGAGATATGATGGGCCAAATGGCTGCCTCCTGTGCTGCAAATGTCTTTGAGTTTAAAACTGTCAGCAAAGTTAAACTTTTAAGAGGCAAACAATGGCTACGTAACCAAGATGATACTTGCAGTATTTTTAAGGTTTTTTCTCTCTAAAGAACAATGTAGAACTGTTAACCTAATTAAATGTATCATGACAGTTGCTACATTTGACAGATTTGAGACAACTAAACTTTGAAATAATGATCTGTAAATGCTCTGTACTATAGGACATATTACATAGTCAAGAGGAGTTGCCAATCTGTTTAGAGCTGATCTGCAACTTGCACAGCTTGATTGTATCAATGGAACAGATACAAGCCAACTATCTTCTAAATGCAGAGAATTACATTGAGGGTGAACTTGCTGCTCAGCCTAAGAGACTGATGAGTACACTGAAGTAAGTTTGTTTTAAAAGTGTAATAGAAACATTTGAATGAGAAAGTGATGAAATCAGAAATTAGATCCTGTGTTTAAAATATTTTTAAGGCACTTCTGAACAATACACCTATATTGAATGGTTAATTGTGAACTTAAAAGAAAATTGAGTATTTATTCAGCCAGAGACTTTTTAAAATTATGGTGCATGTCTTTAATATAATAGAAGTGAGCAATTATGAAAAGTTTTTTTTTTCCCTTTTTCCTCCTTTCTGCTACTTCTGAGTCTTCTAGGACAGTGATAGCTATTTATTAACTTGCTGATGTGCCAATTTCTCATCTGTGAACATTTTGAAATGTCTGCTCAACATTTAGCCCTGAAACACACTGCTTGCAAAAAAAACTGAAACCTTTTTCATGTTTATGCTATTTACAAGGCTGAACACTGACGTGTGTTTTTTTTTGGCTGCTGATGTTGAACGATCATATTTGACATTCAATACGATTTCCTAACCTAGCCTTGGAAATGGCATTAGGGAGGTCGGCAGTTGGGAAGTTAACTTCATTCTGCTTCAAAACAAAAAAAGCCGGAAGCCACTTACTTCCTACTAGGATAATTCGTCCATGTAGATATTATGAGTGTGTCTGTGGGATGCTGATCCTTTGGGTAATCAGACCCTGTCTCAGTTTTCTCCTTGCTTACGGTTGCTAGAATACAATTTTCTCACCTAACCCGGGTAAGCATTGTAGCTGATTTGTAATAATTCTCCTGTCACACCAGTTGAGATAATTAAATCGTGGAATTGAACCAAATGAAACAACTATTCTTCTAATCTTTTTATCTCTAATTCACTGCAGCAATGTACTGATAATAGAACAATTTATGGCACTGAGGGAGGTCATTTAGCGTTTGAGGTCTTCAGCATAGCAAAGGGTAATTGTTTTTGACCAGTACAGACTCAATCACCTAATTATCCTAGTCCCATTTTCCAGTGCTTGGCCCAAAGCCTTGTATGTCTTGGCATTAAGAGTGTACAACTGAATATGCCTTAAACGTTACGAGGGATTTTGCATCAACCACCTTACAGGCAGTGAGTTCCAAATTCTCATCACCCTCCGGGTGAAAAAAAATTCTCACATTCCCTTCTATTGGGTCATTCTCAGTTTGTGACTACTGGGTTACTGCAATGATTAGTGTTTTGTTCCAGCCATTTACAATCCACATCAGTAGATGTGGAGACCAAATGCAATATTTCTAAGTTTGCTGATAAGAGAAAACTACTGAAAATAGGAGTTGTGAAATTTTAAGGGGATTTAGACCGGTTAAGTGAGTGGGCAAGAAGATGGAATATAATGTGGAAAAATGTCAAGTATTTATTAAAGGGTGAAAGATTGATAAATGTTGATGTCCAAAGGTACTTGGATGTCCTTAAGTCACTGAAAGATAACATGCAAGTGCAGTAAGCAGTTGGGAAGGTAGATAGCATGTTGGCTTTTAATGCAAGAGGTAGGAGCAAAGGAAGGTACAAAACCTTGGAGTGACTGTACCTGGGAAGGTTCACCACACTTGGGTGTAAGAGGTAAGGAATCCTAAAGCAGTTAACTAGCCATTGACTGCACAAAGCCTATCCACCATCTACAAGTCACAGGTCAGGAGTGTGATGAATCCTTCTAATTTGGCGGCACATGCAACTTCAAGAACATTTTAAGAAGCTTGGTACCATCAGGGAAAAGCAGCTCACTTGATTGACATAATGTCTGTAAATATATATTCCCTTCATCACTGATGCTCAGTAGCAACAAACATTACCTTCCAAACTCATGATCGCTGCCGGGCAAGAGAATTGATCTAATTGAAGCATAAGTTCTTGAATAATGCTTAACAGGGTAGTTGCAGGAAAGATGCTTCCCCCAAATGGGTGTTTAGAAACAAGGGTTATCATCTCCGAACTGAGATCGTGAATTTCTTTACGTAAATCTTCACCTCCACCTCCAAGGGTTGTGAAGGTTCAATCGTAGTGTACATTCAAGGCAGACATCAATGGATTTCTAGTTAAAAATATCAAGGAAACATAAGGATTGTGCAGGAAAATGTGTTGCAGTAAAATATCAGCCATTTTTAGTTGAATGGAGGAGCAGGCTTGAGGGGCCAAATGGTCTATTTCTGCCGCTGTTTCCTTTTTTCTTTAAAAAATATATTCATTTGTTCCTTGCTTTTTATTGATAAATGTAATCCTTCTGGAAACACTGATATAACGTTAAGAGTCTATTGTACTTCTACTCTATTAGGCCATATGATAGATTTGAGTTGTGCTTACGATGAACAATGCCTAATAGAATCAGTAAAGTTTTTTGGTTTTTGTAAAAATAAAGTTAAATGATATTTGAATGGAATAATATATACATTGTCCATCTGTACTTTAGAGAGCTGAATCCAATGTATGATGGATACCTACAGCATGATGCTCAAGAAGTTTTGCAATGTATTTTGGGATATGTCCTGGAGGCTTGTCAGTTGTTAAAGAAAAGTGCATCTGTTGAAGAAAACATCAACTCTGACACAACTGTGAAGAATAAAATAAACAGGCCACTTGAAACTTTATCCTCTAATAACCTGATAACTAGAAATAATGCAGTGCAAAATGACCATGAAATTCCTGATCTAGAAAAAGAGGAAATGCTGAAGAAAAAGAAAAATGGGAAAAGAAAAAGTGATACACAAGCTGGAAATGCCATGAAAAAATCAAAGCTGCCTAGGGATCTGAAAAAACTAGAAGAGAAACGGCAAACAAGGCAGAACAGAAAACTTTCTGGAGATTCTATTGAACAAGAACCTGATGTTGATGCTCAGAGTGTATATGAAAATGGTACTGCACGCTCATTTCCTCTGAAGAAAACAGAACTTGGGTTAAGATGGCTGAAACCGACAGTGAAGCAGCCAAGTATATTTTCCAAATTCTGTAGTCTTGGCAAGCTAACATCAAATCAGGGCATCAAAGAGACAAGAAAGGATGGTGAAGTAAATGGAAATCAACCACGTTGTACAGATGTGGCAAAAGAGGACAGTCCAACAGACTACCACTGTTCTGTATCAGACTGCAAGACCTATTTTGCCACAGGAACCACTGATGAAACAAATGGAGGGCTATGTGAAATTGAAGACAAGAACACAAGGAAAGCAGGTTGGTGAGCCTAACTATTCCTGAGAGTTACTTTCTCTTGATCTAAAACTGGAACAGCAAAGCAGGATTTATTAAATATCTCAACAAAACTTCTCAATACCAGCATGATGTAGGCAAACATAATTTCCAACTAAATATTCTTAGTGCTGTGCAATTATGCTCTCAGCATCTCTGTCTAGTTTTCACACCCATGGAGCTAGAAAAGGTCAAATAAGAGCAAGCCTGGGGAAGAGAATGAAAAGGAAAGCTAAGAGGTAAGAATGATGAACTAATTTATTTTAATTAAGAAACCATTGGACTTAATGAGGTGGATGTTGAGATATTCAAAATCCGTGAGGTGAAACAGATGAAATTACCTAAAGGTGATATTGGCTAAACTCAGTTATTTGTGTAAATTTAGTTTGCTTCTGTATATTGCTTTTTATAGTTGGGGCTGAAAAAAAGATGTAAAGTTACCATATTGACATTTCTTTGATTAACTATATTCTATCTAATACAACATGTCTATGTTTTTTGTGAAATATGACTGAAAGGACCCCAGTCAAATTTCATAGAACTAATCATTTATTCTCCTGTTGCACAACTTGTGCTCTTTTTCAAACTTCATATCTTTTTATTTACAAGGGGGGAAAAAAGTAGGGTTTTTGTAATTAAATCAGTCCAAAGGACTTAGCACATTATTAAATCAATGGAAAGAAAATAAGTCGTTGAGACACCAAAGTTAACTCATTTGTCATTCTTCTGTGGTCTGTTAAAGAATCTTGTTTGGTTGACCATGCTTCTCTCTAAAGCATGTCAGATTGACTTGCTTAATCTGTGATGCTATGAGAACACATACTCTTAACTTCAATGGATTGACCAATAACTGGGTCCAGTTGCTTAAATTTAATGAATTAATACTTAAAATATGTTTCTCCTACTTCTAGTATGCATGGTGAGAACTGGAAGGGGTAGTAATTAGTTTTTACAAAGAATGTTTTAAAATAAATGGTATAAATAAATCATTACTTACTTTTGTTCTTCATAATTACAGCAAGTTATTCCTGATATGCGTTGCATGTTACTTTTACTTCAGTGTTATCTGAAAACTTGTATGATCCTTTTATACCAGGAATAGTTATTTCTTGATCTTGTTTCAAGCCACATTTTTTTTCTCTTTTGCCTGTGTGTTATTCGTAATAGAAACCTGACCCGTCTTTCCGCAAATGCAAAATGCAATTTAGCAAGTTGAGTGAAAAATAAATATTCACTTCCAGAATATATTGCTCCACTTTCAGTTTTCAGCCTGTCATCTTTTTAATTTACAAATACTCAAGTGCATTTTTCCTTATTCTTTACCTTGTCTTCCCTTTGCTAAATTGTGTTTTGCATTTGGGGAAAGATAGGCCAGGTTTCTATTACTAATAAAACAGGCAAAAGAAAAAAAACGTGGCTGGAAATAGATCAAGAAATAACTATTCCTGGCATAAAAGTAATATGACCATGAAATTAAATTACGAAGTAGCTCTTTCTGTAATAAAGACCCTGTGCAAAATAAGCATTTAAAGAGGTAGCATAGAAAAAAAGTAACTTTTTCAAAGTTGATTTAAAAAAAATACTCAACACATCAATTCTTTCCTCCCTAATGAGAATTCACATTTCTTTCTTAATCTAAAGGATTATAATGTGAGGTAGAAACCTCATTCCTTGCACTGTTACTTTAAACTAGCTGGTTCAGTATTGTCTGATTTGATTGAGTGTACGACATGATCCACCTGATTCAAGCACTTTTTTTTTCTGATGTTAGGCCATTCTTCACTGGCTCTGATTTAAGATCAGCCTTAAAACTAGTTAATCTGTAGTTTCTTACTGAAAAAGTTAAAGTCTGTTTGTCTTTCATGCCCACTCATTCCTTTTTGATGTATTGCTGTTCCTTTGACTTTTTTAGTGTTTTTGATTTTCTTTCTACCTGCATTCTACTTACCTCCATTTGTTTTCTCTAAGCAACCTATGTAATTTAAATACAACTGAAGAATCCTTTGTATTGTTCTTTACCTCCACTTCCTGCATTCTCAGATGACCAGTTCCATTTCTAAAAGAGTCTCTAAAAGGGAAGCACAGGTAAAGAATAAGGTAAAATGCACTAGAGTATTTGTGACCCATAAATGTTGAAATTGCCTGAAGTTTTTCTCCACATCCACTTCCTCCTGAACGACAGTTACTCAAAGTTTCAATCCTTCAGAGAGTATCAAGAAATAATTGCATCTCATTGCTTCCTATCATTAATACCCCCATTCAGAGTGCCTTAATAGAACCTAAAACAGGGAGATTGTAGATGGTCCCGTAAACTGAAGCATCCCCTTCCTATATAACATAGAAATTTGGGACATCTTAACAAATTATACTTTCATGATCATGGGTCATCACACTAGCGCTATTGACAGTAACAATTACTTTTGATGTGTTTAGAGTTGTCTGGCTTTGAACTGCTGGATGGAATGTTCCAAGGACAGTTAGTTTTGAGAACACGGTGTTTGGAGTGTGAGTGTTACTCTGAACGAAGAGAGAATTTCCAGGATATCAGTGTCCCTGTTCAAGAAAGTGACCCAAAGGAAGGCGATGGTTCTGAGGGTAAGTGAATAAGCAAAAGGTATCTTTACAGGTGTAGTGAAAATGATTCCGTTTAGGGTCAGGAAATGTAATACAGGATTTTACTGTGGATCACATGGTTTTAATTCTGCATTTAGGTGAGGTGGTGAGGGAAGGCTTTGGAAAAGAGTAGAGCTGGATTGTTCCTCTGCCTTCCATGAAAGTTAGCTTTTTGAACAATAACTTGTGTAAGAATGTAGTACAATGGTCAAATTACTCGAGTACTGCATCCAGTTCAGCCAAGACACAAACCACAAGGCTAATTCCTCACGTGAAAGGGCTGAGCTGTTAAGATAAACTGGAGTAACTTTAAATAGTCATATCCCTTTTCTTCCAGTATCTCCAGAACCAAAAATGGAGGTGAAAACATTAAAATGGGCAATATCTCAGTTCGCTTCAGTGGAACGAATAGTTGGTGAAGACAAATATTTCTGTGAAAACTGTCACCATTACACAGAGGCTGAACGCAGCTTGTTGTTTGACAAGATGCCAGAGGTTGTTACTATCCATTTGAAGTGTTTTGCAGCATGTAGCTCAGAGTAAGTATTAAAATATGAAACTGCAAAATTGCTAAGAATCCTGTGGGTTCAGAAATTTATTGGAGAAGATAAAATTGCATGGCAAAATTGAAGATTAAAATAAAATTAAAATATTTAAACTTCATAGTTACTTTTTTTTTACTATGTCGAAGGGCTGAGGGAGGGTAACTCCCTTTTCTTGCGAACGTTTTAAACAAATGATTGGTTAAAGTCAAAGTCTGTAAAAATGGTATACACATTTTGGATACACAGAAAGGGGGAATGTTCATGGTAATTAATCTGAAATTGCTTTGCCAGCTTGTGTGGGCCAAGATGAACACCTAAAACTAATTGCAAGCTCAGTGACAAGTTGCTCATGGTGGACAGAGAACCAAATCAATTCCCGTACGGTATTTGCTACTTCCAGCAAGTGTCTTGCTATAAATGGTGTACAAGCCTGTGTTAGTTACAATGCAGCAATTTACTGGAACATGGCCATTTATCCTGGACATCTTTACAATTAAAATGTTTACTATTTAAATGTCACATTTCGAATGTAAACATACTATATTTTTTTTCCAATGTTATTTCAATAACATTGTATTCTTGCTGAATGTGATCATTGTTGTTGGTTCTGGGCTTATTTTTAGGTTGGAGCCCTATGGCAATCTATCAAAAGTGAATACTCCTTTGCTGACTCCTCTTCAGCTTTCTCTGGAAGAATGGAGCACAAGAGAGACCAGTGACTTCTATGAGCTGTTTGCTGTAGTTATGCACAATGGGGTGAGCATTAGTAGTGGTCATTACACAGCTTATGTAAAAATGTCGTATTTGGGCAATCAGGAGATGCCCAAAGAAGAATCTGCATCAAACTGTGCAAATGATATGAAACAAGAACCATTCTGTGAAGAGGAGGCAAGAGGCTCTGTTTGTTCACAAGAATATGATGGGGAGAGATCAGTGAAATTGAAGGGAAACTTCCAAACAGCAACAACTGGTAAAACAACAAAGAAGAATGCAGAAAGTGTTGGGCTCCTTGGTGGACAGAAAAGTATATCCAGTTTTGATCTGCTTGTCCCCAACAACGATCCTGAAAAACCTGGGACAAGACTGAAAGAAAATATGAAATCTGATAATTTCAAAGAAAAACCTGTTCATTCTGTTAAAAACCAAAGTTTTTGCAACCAGCAGCTGAGAGTGTTTGAAACTGGGAGAAATAAACCTGAAAATCAGATTTCTCAAAGCTGCTGTAGTCTGCTGGAATATGAAGGAAAATGGATGCTGTTTGATGATGCTGAAGTGAAGCTTACAGATGAGCAAGAATTTCTTAGCTCTCTTTCTCCATCAACCTCTTGCACATCAACCCCATACCTGTTGTTTTACAAGAAAATGGCAAACCCTTAAAACAACTTCACCTGAAAGAAATTGCTAAGAGTGACTTTACCACAGGATGTTTTCTTTCACTGCTTATTCTTGTACATATAACATAGCGCAGTGTTTTTAAACCTTGAGTCCTTTGTGTCATTTGCCAGTATAAGCTGTCTGAACCACTAATCGAGCACACCTAAACCAGCCTGATAAAAGTGTCTTTCCAGGTTTGTTTAAATATGAAGATTTCTAGGCACTAATTTTAAAAGCACATTTTTTTGCAAATAATTGTGGGTTCAAAATTGGTTTGTTGCCTACCTGCAGCAGAATTAAATTTTACAACTGTGCATCTCTGTATCCCATTATTATTGAATGTTTAAAACTCCTTGACACATTTTGTCCATAGTGTCCCAACAGCCAACAACTGTAAACCTAAAGAATATGATCACTTTCAAATTAGGGTTGCATTGTAGCAAATACTTGACGAACTTTATATTTTACTGAAAACCCCTTCTCCCAGTGCAGTGACATCATTGCTTTCACCATTTCTCCTCTTACAATTCAAGGACAAGATCCTCAATATCTCTTTTCCTGCAATCCTGAGGTCAGTCAGAATTTGTGCACTGAGTACCACAGCAGATAGTCCTAGCTGAACACTTTTTGTGGTACAAATGATTGGTTTTTAACTGAAATGTTGGTGATTTGTGACCGTCAAGGGATGAAAAGTACTCCATTTTGGTGGATTGGTTAGCTTAATCTGGAATATATTGACAGGTGTGCTTTTTAAATTTGTATTATAGATATTTGTACTGTAAATATAAATAAATTTGTATAAAGTTTAATTGTATAACTTATAGTATGTAGTTTCTAAGAATTTGAAAAACATTTCCTCTAAATTTCCACATCCCTGTAAATGCAATTGTCAAAGTTGTATATAAAAGACCAATGGGGACTAACGTTTAATAACCTTTACTTGAAATATGTCTTGCATAAACATACATAGATGCATTACTTGCCTTGGGTCATCATTAAGGTGTATCCTCTGACATAGCTAGAGTTGAGTCAGATCTCATCAGATATGGCATTGATAACCCAATGAGCAGATGTACTGCACAGTATAAAACAGCCTACAAGATGTAAATCACTACTTATTTAAAAACAACCCACTACCATGCATGTCTGGCACAGTTCCATGTTTTTTTTTTAAAAAAAACTAAAATTCAGCATTGCCATTTTTTCTTTTTTTTTTCCCCTGTGAATTGTGGGATTTCAATTAGGAAAACATGCAATGTTTTTTTTTCCATAATTTTTGACTGGGTACAGTATGAAACCTATTGTGAAACAACATTATTCATGCTGGATGGTGTGAGAGTGAGTTCAGGCTCTTTGTATTTCTTTTTTCAATTCTACTGTAAATTGGGAAAGTCACTTTCAATAAACAGAACAATGAGTCTATATCCTCTGTGCTAAATTTTATTTTGACTCTTCTAGCTATTTTTACCCTCATTGACTCGGTGTGTGATACATTTTCATGTAAATTCCTCACAAAGCTGAGATAGTTATAGCAGCTATCAGAACCGTTTCTAATCCAGCTTTCGGCCAAGGCACTAATAATAAGTATATTACCTGCATAAGAGAAATCTGACTTGGGGAATTCTCATCTTTTTGATTATAACTTATTTCAATCAAGGTTGCTTCAGCAAGTGGAAAGTATTCGCATACTTTTTATCCAGATGAGTTTTCAAATAATGTTGGTGATTTAATGAAACTTAAACCTCAGTGGTATCTGCTTAGGTTGATTAAACAGAAGCAGAAACTACTACAAAAATGAACAAGTTAGAGAAAAATCAAGAAAGCTACCACGTTTAAGTAATTTCAAAATTTAATAGTACCTTTTTCAAAAATAAAAATGGACTTATCAATGCCAATGACAAACTTCAAATCTTGTGTGAATTTCTTATAAATAATACATCAACTAATAGTAAACAACATTAAGAACTTTTAATACATAATGGTAGATAAATAGCAGGTAATGACTGATTAGTGAATCTTAACAGTTGTTACTGCTAATAACACTAACTACAGAGACTGTGCAAGCAAATGTAACCATGTGTTGTAGTAATTACTAGTACCATAACAAGCCTCACTTAACCTCTTCACATCATTTAAAGAAATGTAGTGTATCAAAATCTGAGGTATGAATTTGTTTTGATGTCCATATTTGTTTGAAATGAATAGGGTTTTGTTTTGCTCCTTTCATCACTTGCAAGTATAGGTAAGTACCAAGTCCATCTTTTCAGATGTCCACTTTGCGAAGACTCAATCTGCTGAAAGAATCTCTGTAAACATAACATGTAGGAATTAACCAGTTTGCATTTCCCATGTTTCTCATTTAGGCCAACAATATTAGAAAACACTTCTTCACCCTTTTTCTTAAATGGTGTGACTCATGCTGGAGTACATCTCCAAAGGATTGTGTCCAAGTGGCATGGTTTTATCAGGATTCCGGTTCTTAAATTAACATCATACGTACACATTTCTAGCTCAGTTGGAAACTGACTGGTTTTTGTGATTATTGCAACAACCATTTAAGATGAAAGCTAATTTGTTGAGTTTGGGAACTAAAGTTAAACCCTTGTTATATGGCTTATATTAAGTTCATCAGATGGTAGATGATTGAACCTTGCCAACTATGATTTTCAAATCAGCAGCTGTATGATAAATGCAATGGACTTGTTTTGTTCTTCAGTTATAACGCAACCCTTCATGAAATCCACTGTAGAACATGATATTAATTAGATTGTAAGAGAGAACGAAGTTTATAATGCATATGAACAATTAACATCTTGCCTTAATGAAATGTCTCCTGCTCTTGCATAAGAATTTCTTGTCCAGCACTAATGCAAATAATTTGTATCACAAAAGTATATGTGCCAAACATACTTAATTGCAGTCTTATGAACTAAAGCAACTTGGGTGTTGTTCAACACTAATTTGAACCTACCTACCTATGGCAGCTGATTGGCAGGACAGGTTTGTAAAGCTGTGGAATTTTCCTGCTTATCAAAGGCTGAAGAGCTTCCTTGAGGCGGTGATAGTTCCGTTCAAGCTCACGTTGATATTCCTTCTGATCAGGACCTATCAAGCTTTTGTTTTTCCGCAGGGCATCCTCACATCTTAATTAAACAAACTGTAATTAGGAAATGTATAACACCCCATCTCCCTGATTAATGAACGTGAAATGAAATTGTCTAGCTACTGTACATTGAGTAGGCCTTTTTAACCATGGTAGTCATTTGAAAATTTAAATTGCATGCCAATGTTTTTATTCAATATATTTAAACTCATTTTTCACCTTTTGATTGCTCCCATCTTCGCCATCAAAGTGAATGACCTGTAACTAGCATCAGTTAGTCAATTCTTCTAGGAAGATTTTTTTTTTGCATTTAGACCAGAATCCCTACAGTGTGAAGAGGTCAATCAACCAATGGAGACCCAGTACCCCTAACCTATACCCGCAACCCATGTTACCATGCTGATCGACATAGCCTACACATCCCTGTATGCAACAGACAATTTAGCATGGCCAATTCGCCGAAAGTGCATTTCTGAGAGAGGAAACTAGTGGAAACCTATGCAGACCCAGGGAAAATGTGCAAATTCCACACGGGCAGTCACCCGAAGCTGGAATTAAACCCCAATCCCTGGTGTGTGAGGCAGCAGTACTAACCACTGAACCACCAGGCCACCCATTGTACTATACTTAGATTTTTTTTTCTCTCTTTCCTCTTCCCCCCCCCCACACACTTGAGTGAACTTTGCACAAAATATTTCAAACTGTCACCCTGCCTCAAACTTATTTTGAAAATCAAGGAAGTTCTCTTAGAGTCATAGAGATGTACGGCACGGAAACAGACCCTTTGGTCCAACTTGCCCATGCCGACCAGACATGCCAACCCAATCTAATCCCACCTGCCAGCACCCGGCTCATATCCCTCCAAACCCTTCCTATTCATATACCCATCCAAATGCCTCTTAAATGCTGCAATTCTACCAGTCTCCATCACATCCTCTGGCAGCTTATTCCATACACGTACCACCTTCTGCATGAAAGAGTTGCCCCTTAGGTCTCTTTTATATCTTTCCTCCAACCCTGGCAACATCCTTGTAAATCTTTTCTGAACCCTTTCAAGTTTCACAACATCCTTCCGATAGTAAGGAGACCAGAATTGCATGCAATATTCCAACAGTGGCCTAACCAATGTCCTGTACAGCTGCAACATGACTCCCAAATCCTGTACTCAATACTCTGACCAATAAAGGAAAGCATACCAAACGCCTTCTTCACTATCCTATCTACTTGCGACTCCACTTTCAAGGAGCTATGAACCTGCACTCCAAGGTCTCTTTGTTCAGCAACACTCCCTAGGACCTTACCATTAAGTGTATAAGTCCTGCTAAGATTTGCTTTCCTGAAATGCAGCACCTCGCATTTATCTGAATTAAACTCCATCTGCCACTTCTCAGCCCATTGGCCCATCTGGTCCAGATCCTGTTGTAATCTGAGGTAACCCTCTTCGCTGTCCACTACACCTCCAATTTTGGTGTCGTCTGCAAACTTACTAACTGTACCTCTTGATCAAGCCTTGAAGCAAAATCACCCAAAATTCTGGTCGTTAAAATGTGAGAGTTTGCTGATTATTTAGGTTATTTAGCATATTATTTAGGTTATAATTTAACAATTTATAAAGCATTTCATCGGCTATAAAATTGAGAACCACTTTCACAACATCAGGACATACCAATGCGTTTTACTGAAATTCCTGTGTCATTCATTCTATTCATCTTTTAAAGAAAAATAAATGTGTGACGGGAACAAGTAAAACTTTGAAACAAAAACAGACATTGCTGGAAAAGCTCAGCAGGTCTGGCAGCACCTGAGCAGAGAAATCAAAGTTTTGGGTCTGGTAACCTTTCCAGACCCAAAACATTAACTTTGATTTCTTTTCACAGATGCTGCCAGACCCGCTGAGTTTTTCCAACCACTTGTTTTTGTTTCTGATTTACAACATTTGGTTTTTAAGTAGAACTTTTTGAGTGGGCTACTGCTCTTCTCGCCAGGATGGCACTTGACAATTCAAGAAATTTTCTAAACAATCTGTTTGGATGTCATTGCACATCTCTAGAGCAGGTGGAACTTGATCCTGGACTGAGAGTGTGTTGGTGGAAAAGCACAGCAGGTCAGGAGCAGGAAAATCGATGTTTCAGGCTGGAGCTGTTCATCGGGAATTGGCCTGAAATATCGTTTTTTTTTTTGTTTTTTTCCTGCTCCTCAGTTGCTCTCAACTCTGATCTCCAGCATCTGCAGACCTCACTCTCTCCGAACTTGATCCTGTGCCTCCCAACTCGTAGGTAAAGATATACTACCACTACACCACAAGGGACCCATAACAATTTTACACTGGGCCCAACTTCAAGAACAGTCAGTGTTCAACAACTTATACTACTCCCAACCAGATGGTTTAAATAAACAATGTGCACACCAAACTGCAGTCTACCACTCCATGGAGTGGCAATGTAAAGTATGACAGCATGTATAATTTCAAACATTTGATTTCAAATGTAACTGACTTATAGTGTTCTGAATCCAGCTGTCTGAAGTTTGGTACTAAATGGTTGTCAATACTTTATCTTTCTGAGTATGACCATTGGAAGAAGGTGGTTGGAACTGTCATACCAGGGTACGGCAAATTAATTTTAGAAAGGTGGTGATAAATACAGGAATCCTCGAAATCAAATGCTTATTTAGCCCCACAGTATTTAGTCTGGATTCAATAGCCCTATTTTGAGCAATAACAATGTGATATGCAAGATTAATCGTTGGATGATTATGTAGTAATGCAAAGACTCTTGTAGTATTAATCTGCTATATCATAAAATTACACCTCCAATGCTGAAATTAGTTATAAAACGTACATAATTGTAATATCCATTCCTATGCAAGTAATCAGTACATTGCAGTCTGAAAAACAAACTGACAATGTCAGGTGAGCAGAGATTTGCTGAATGTTGTTTTGACTGCTAAAGTGAATGCTTGAACATAAAATGTATGTTATGCTTCAGTTGTACATACATTGGAGACAATTCAGTGGTTTACTAAATAGTTGCAAAGAACAAATTGTTTTATGGTGATAGGTTAGATAGGCTGGGCCTCTCCAATCAGAGAAGTGAGGGGGCTTGATTGAAATGTGCAAACTGATCTTGGCAAGGTGGATATGAAAAGGATGTGTGCACTTGTAGATCAGCCCAGAACTAGGGAGCATTTTCAAAGTTAAGGATCACTCTTTTAGGACCGGGATGAGAATTTCTAATGAAGGCTATGTGACTTTGAATCTCTGCCTCAAGATCAGAGTATTTTTAAGGCAGAGGTGGATAGATTCTTGTTAGACAGAGAATCGAACGTTATTAGGAACAGATGTGAATGTAGAATTCAAAATCTAAATATATCAGTCATGATCTTATTGAATGGTGGGGCAGGCTCAAGGAGCTGAATGTCTACTCCTAATTTATATAATTATATAGTAATACAAAGGAGGAGTGTTGTTCAGCAATAGGACACACCATCGCCTGATGCTTTATCCTTGAAACATGATTTTTTTGTTATAACCTTAGGTGGTTGAAAGCCACAACTGAATATGGGCTTTTCTGATGTTGCTAGTCTCTGAATTTATGACACAGTGTAATCAACAGCAAAGGTAAACACTGCACTGCATACTGTGGAAAACAGTATAAATTTATACCTTTTGGTGAAGTCTTTGAAGCATAGACGTAATTTGTTGTGATGTCGGAAAAGTTTGGGATCATTGGGTATTTCAGACAAAAACACTTGAGCAACTTCTAAAGGACCCTGTGTGGAGAATAAACGTAATGTAAAAGCCCAGCAATTGTTTTGCCTTCCATTACCAAAGAACGTTTACAGCAAAATGCAGGTGCAATACTAAGAATTTTAAATAACATGCTTGACTACAGAATAAGGAAAAAATTCATGTCTTTGGCTGACTAGTGTTGTGAGTTTTCAATTCATTCAAAACAATACTAAAATAAAACCAAATTTTGAAGAGCTTCATTTTAATAATGAAAAATTATACAAATTATACTTTGAACCTTTGCCCATTAGTGTTTACACTTTTTGTCAAATATTCTGGCTTTTTAGTTTAACCTTCTCATCTAACCTACTGCTTCGCTTCACTTTTGTTATTTTATACTATGTTCCTTCCATCAAACTTAAAGGTGATTTTTTTTGTTTTGAAAGATTTTCTCGGTGACTAGGTAGATTTTGATCCCAAAATTATCAGAACTGGTTGTGATACATAGCATTGACAACACTGATCTAGGCATAGGAGATAAGCATTTCTATTTGCTGGCCCTAATAGCAATTAAATCTAACATCTATTCTATTTACACACATTACACAATCAATTTAAATACAAGTAATTATGTAACTATTTTAAACTGGACTTAATACTGCAGTATTTATTTGTGCCTTAATCCCTACAATTGAATCAACGTGCTTTTCTTGTTTTAGAATGTTTGTTAGTATCAAATGTTCCTTTTCATCGCACAATTTCATGGGAAGGAGCTGCTGTGTGTACTCTAAATACTGATTATTCAGTTGTGAGCCCAAGCTGCATGCGTACTACTGTATTTGATTTGGAGTATGAGCAAGTAATGCTACTGTCAAACCTGTTCACATTTTGAAAGACACACTTCCTGAATGGGAATTAGCAGTAGACATTTGAGCTGATGTTATCCTCCACTCAGCCAGAGGTAAATGAGGTCAATTATATAATGATGATTATTAACTATTAATATTAACAACCTAAAAACAAAGTGGAGACTAAGCTTGGCCCTACCTGGACATTCTGGCTTACATGGTGGTACATTTGTCAAATAACCTTTCTTTGAATTTCCCTGAATGGGGTTCCTACATTGGTACAGAATCTAAAAGAACATTGTCATACAACTTTCATTGCCTGAGTATACAATTTGGCTAATGTGCCAACAGGTTTCTTTCTGTTAGTCTGAATCCATACTTGATTAACTGTTGTTCCCACTGAGCCCTGCAACACCATTTGAAGCATCTTGGGATCAGCTGGATCTTGATGTGTTGCAAAAGCAAGCTCTTGAGTTTTCTTCTGCATGTCTTCTATCGCCACTTCAATTGGTGTTAAAATAACCTGCAGACAACAGTTTGATCAGCTATAATTTCGAGCTATGGTTTCAAGCATAACTTTCTCAGACCACATACATCATTAAAAGACTGCTTATTTATTAATCCTGGCTGAATTCATACATGAGGTACAAGCATAGAGGATTAGTGTCAGATTTCATAGCTCTCACCAGTATACATACTGAATGTAGCAATTGCATTTGCACAGGTTTGACTTATCCATTCACTTAACCCAGTCAGACAATGGGAGAAAAATAAAATTGAATGAACAGCAGTTTATTATGGGATCTCATTCATTCCAAGAATCTGGACGAGCCAGCATTTATTGCCCATCCCTAATTGCCCTTAATGTGGTGGTGTCTTCTTCAACTGCTGCAGTCCATAGGGTTTGGGTTCAGTCATAGTGCTGTTGGGAAGTGAGTTCCATTATATTGACCCAGTGACAGTGAAGGAATGGAGACACGGTTCCAAATCAGAAAGGTATGTGGCTAGGAGGGAATTTGCAGATGCTGGTGTTGCCACGCTGACCATGTCTTTCCAGGTGGTAGATATTGTGGGTTTGGAAAGTGGTCTTGAAGGAATCTAGGTGAATTTCTGCAGTGCTTCTTGTAGACTATACATACTACTGTTACAATGCATTGATGGTGAATGGACAGAAAGTTAAAAATGGTAGTTGCTAATTAGGCAGGTTGCTTTGACCTGATGGTGTCAAGCGTATTAATAGTTTTCAGAGATGCAAGTTGAAAGCATTCCATCCCATTCCAGACTTGCACATTGGAACAAGCTTTGGGGAGACAGGGGCTGAGTTACTTGCTGCAGAATTCATAGTCTCTGACCTTCTTTGGCAGCCATAGTATTTATATGGTGGTTTTAGTTCAGTTTATGGTTAATTGTAATTCCTATGATAACAGGGGATTCAGAGGTGATGTTGCCATTGATGAGTAGATTCTCTCATTTGAGATATGTAATTGCCAGACAATAACTGACATATATGTAATTTACCACTTATCAGCCCCAAACTGAAATGTAGTCTACATCTTATTTCATATGGACACAGACTGCTGCAGAATCTGTGGAATTGCACACAATGCTGAACAGTGTGTAATCATCAGCAAACGTTCCCACTTCTGACTTTATAATATGGTGAACCACCTGAAGATTGTTTGACTAAGAATAGTACCCTGAGGAACGCCAGCAGTTAGTTCCTGGGACTGAGATGATTCACCTCCAACAACCATCTTTCTTTGTGCTAGATATAGCTCCAACCAGTAGATTCATTTGACCATGGTTGATTAGGAACGTAAAGGACTGTATCTTTCAATCTGATACTGTGGCAAAGATTAGTGGTAAATTCAGAGAATTGGAAAGGTTCCAAAGAATACAATATGGTGAAAGGAATAATAATGAGGGAGAAAATAAAGCATGAAAGCAAGGTAGCATAATATAAGATCAGACAGTAAAAAAGGAAAATAAAGCCACTATAAACATAAGCCTCTTAGAGAACAAGGCAGGTAAATAATGAGAAGCCTGGGAATGGTAGAGGAGTTGAAAAAATATTTTGCATCAGTTATCATGGAGGACAACAGACTAATACCCCTCCACAGCCCGATAGCCCCTTCCCCCACAACTGTAGGTGTAACACCTACCCATTTACTTCCTCCACCCTCAGTATCCAAAGGCCCAAAAACATCTTCCAGGTGAAGCAGCACTTTACTCAACCTAGTCTACTGCATTTACTGTTCACAATGTGGTCTCCTCTGCATTGGGGAAATGAAGCACAGACTGGGTGATCGGTTTGCAGAACACCCCTGTTCTGTCCTCAAAAAAGACCCTGAGCTTCCAGTTGCCTGCCGCTTCAACACTCCTTGGCCAACATCTCGCTCTCAGGTTTGCAAGCAGTGCTCCAGTGAAGCTCAGCACAAGCTGGAAAAACAGCTCCTCATGTTCTGCTTGAGAACTCTACAACCTTGTTTACAAGGGTGTTGCCAGGGTTGGAGGATTTGAGCTATAGGGAGAGGCTGAATTAGCTGGGGCTGTTTTCCCTGGAGTGTCGGAGGCTGAGAGGTGACCTTATAGAGGTTTATAAAATCATGAGGGGCATGGATAGGGTAAATAGACAAGGTCTTTTCCCTGGAGGCGGGGGGAGACCAGAGCTAGAGGTCATAGGTTTAGGGTGAGAGGGGAAAAATTTAAAAGGGACCTAAGGGGCAACTTTTTCATGCAGAGGGTGATACGTGTTTGGAATGAAGCTGCAAGAGGAAGTGGTGGAGGCTGGTACAATTGCAACATTTAAAAGGCATCTGGATGGGTAGATGAATAGGAAGGGTTAGAGGGATATGACTCTATGACTGGTGCCATAGCAAGGCTATTCCAGTACAGCTACGTGGAAATTTAGAAATAAAAACAGAAATTGCTAGAAAAGCTCAGCAGGTCTGGCAGCATCTATGGAGAGAATTCAAAGTTAATATTTCGGGTCTTGTGACCCTACTTCCGAACTGATGGTAGCTTGGAAAAAAGCTGTTTTTTTTATACAGAAGATAGGGTAGGGTAGGGGTTAAGGAGTGAATGATAGGTAAAGATAGAGCCCAACGAGAGAGAAGATCAGTTGGACAGACAAACGATTGGATAACGGTCGGCTCAGCAGAATGAATAGCTACTAATGGAGACTAGTAGTGGCTCACAATGAGTTGTGTGTAATAGCAGACCATGTGATGAGTAGGCCTGGTGTGTGGAGGTTGGAGTAAGCACATGGAAAAATGTGCCTTAAGCCCTAACATTGTAAGCAGACTTAATGGATTGAGTCTCCAGTCTCAGATGAGATGTATCCCATGCGGCCTTAAAAAGGGAAGGGAGTAGATTGCAGAGGGTTGGACATTCACTTTGAAATCCTCTCTAGACACAGGAGAAGTGCTAGAGGATAGGAGAAAGTTAATATCGTACCATTATTTAAAAACAGTAAAGGGTAAGCCAGAGAGCTATAGGCCAGCTAGTTTAACATCAGTGGTAGGGAAACTATCTGAGAGGTATTCTGAGGAACAAAATTAATCTCCACTTGGAGAGACAAGATTTAATCAAGGAATCAGCATGTCTTTGTCACGGGGAGATCATATCTAAGAGATTTGATTGGGTTTTCAAGGAGTTGACTAGATGTTTGGAAGAGGGTAGTGCCTACTTGCGGAACACTTAAGAGAATACCTCCGGGACACATGCACGGAACAACCCCATTGCCCCGTGGCCTAACACCTTAACTCCCCCTCCCACTTCATCAAGGACATGCAGGTCCTGGACCTCCTCCATTGCCAAACCCTTACCACCTGATGCCTAGAAAGAATGCCTCATCCTCCATCTTGAGACTCTCCAACCACATGGGATCAATGTGGATTTCACCAGTTTCCTAATTTCCCTTCCCCCAACCTTATCCCATATCCAACTTTCCAACTCGGCACCTGACCGTCTTCCTTCCTGTCTATATGCTCCAACCTCATCTCCGACTTTACACCTTCACACCCACCTTCATCTACCTATCCCATTCTCAGCTACATTTTCCCCACCCACCCCTCTCCCATTTATCTTCAGCCCCCTTAGCCCACAAGCCTCATTCCTGATGAAGAGCTTATGCTCGAAACGTCGATTCTCCTGCTCCTCGGATGCAGCCTGACTGGCTGTGCTTTTCCAGCACTGCACTCTCGACTGTGATAGCACTGCAGACAGTGCAGAAGAGATTCACTTGGATGTTCACAAGGAATGGAGCGATTCAGCTATGAAGACAGACTATATAGGCTATGTTTGATTTCTTCAGAGCAGAGAAAGTTAAGTGGAGGCCTAACTGAAATGAGGCATAGATAGGGTAGATTGGAAGAAACTTTTTCCCCTTAGTAGGGAGGTGAAGAGATTTAAGATAATGGGACAGGTGTTTTGGAGGTGATACAGGGGAAGAATGTATTCACTTAGAGGGTGGTTGGTATTTGGGGGTGGTTGGTATTTGGAGCTGGATGCCCAGAATGAACCATCACAACATATAAAATGGACCTAGAGCAGATAAGTACTTGAAGGCCAACATGTTCACAATGGGCTGAAGGGCCTCTTTCTGTGCTGTAAAACTGACTCTAAGCCTTTTGGATGTAATTTGTTTAGAATGCATGGAGGAAAAGATTACTTTTGGAAAAAAAGGAGCAGTCTTATTTCTAACAAAACATTTTCCACATGCTTTTAAGAGGATATCGTAAAAATACTGGACTTCTCATGGAAACACCAGACTGTATGAATGGATTTCAATAATCTATTAGTTGCTGATGAGTCAAAATAGATTGTATAATCCAACTGTATTAAAGTAGTGATGACATATATCTCAGGATCTGTGCAAAAATAAAATGATGAAAATGGGAATGTTGTAGTCTATTGCTGCGTATGTTTGCTACTCCCTTTTAAAGAGAGTTATACGATGTTACAAATGAAATGGCAACATTCCTGCAACAAATGTTTACAGCAAAATAAAATTTACAAGTTTACAATATTCACAATATTTGTTTCAACTTTGAATTTCATCAAAATGGTGTATGGTGAAACATTGGTTCATTTCCTTACCTCTTCTTTCTGGGTGACATTGATCCTGGTTTTAATGTAAGGGAACGTGTGCGAGACAGTCAGGATGGTCTTCCGTTTGAACTGTTCATGAAGGTCACCATGAGCTCGGCCATCCAGTGTGAATGGTGTGCAATACATGAAACGTCTCAAATTGTAGTTTTTGTCAAAATAAGTAATCCTGTCCTTCATTTCGTACGTATCAAAATATGGTTCCACATAAGTTATTTGGATGTAGGCCTGTAAAATGTTGTAAACCAGACGAATGTCACACACAGCTCACATGGAAATCTATTTCATTCAAATCACTTTACTACACTGATTCTGGATAGATGTCTTGGAATTTCTCATTATCTGTATCATTACAGCATTGTGAAGAATTTTAATATGATAAGACAGGATCTGGCCAAAGAGGAATGAGTAGTTACCGGCAGGTATAAAAATGTTGCTACAATAGTACAATAACACAACTCACAAATGCCATTTCCAGCATATCTATGCCATGCTCATTCCTTCAGTTGGTTTTTTTCACTGGTGATCATGTCACTGCTTTGTTAAAATGATCCCATCCCCACTATTTTCAAACTGCAGGAACAGTTCCTCGAATCCAGTAATCTGTCTCTCTGCCTGAAGCTTTCCTATTATTTCCTCCTGCTTTTTTTTCCACTTTCCCCAGATCCCAAATTTCGCTGCAGTTAGTGGGATGTGGCACCACATTTCAACTGCACTGTGAATCGGCTAAAATGTAAATGGGTTCAGTGGAAAATTGTGGCAACTAACATATTGCACCTTCAAAGCTTTAACCTTCATTTTTCATTATTTACTCATGAGTTTTAGAATCAATGTCAATGAATGAAAACTGTCCATGATTGTTATAACATCAACTAGGGCACTATTACTAACATTCAACTCTAACCAAGGAAGGTAAAAGCCTCAGATTTAGTGCAAAGTTTTTGAGTGGATATTCATTAAGAATCAGTACCAACTATAATGCCATGCATGGCCAAATAACCTGGCAGTACTTATGGCTGGTGTCGCCAGGAAAAAAAAGGAATGAAAATTTGAGGTACAGGATTTGACTAACTAAGCCCAATAAGGAACAACGTGTTTGGGAAATGATGGGGAGAAAAGTGATAAGTAGCTAATTCTACAACAAGTTATTCACCTTATTAGGATCCAATTTACACTTGTCCACTGGATTGGAATCTTTGATGACTTCTACAACGTCCTCACCAAAGCGTTCACCATAAAATGCCTAATACAAGACAAAATGCATAGATAACACTGATAAGTAATACAATATCATATCTGAAGTATTTGAAAATTCATATCTATGGTAAAATCCCCCATTGTAAAATGACATTTGCAGCACCAATTATGACTTATTTTCCAATTTAATCAAATGCTTCATTGTTGAACTAATGGTACAAAGACAGCCCGGGCATATATATTTAGTTTAAAAATTACACTGAGTTTGCCCACAGCTTCAGAAATTATGTCAAACATATTCAGATCTGTCCACTTGTACTTTACTAGATCAACATATTGTTTTGTGGGAAGTATACTTCAGGATAAGTCATTTTTCATCATTTATTTACATCTAGAAACATAGAAAATAGGAGCAGGTGTAGACCATTCAGCCCTTTCAGCCTGCTCTGCCAATCAATATGATCATGGCTTATCGTGTTCCCACTTTATCCCCCCGTTCCCCTTGATCACTGTAGTCCTAAGAACTATATCTCATTGCTTACCGAAAACAGTCAATGTTTTGGCTTCAACTGCTTTCCGTGGCAGAGAATTCAACAGGCTCAACACTCTGTAGACATTTATTTTCATCTCTTCATGTTTTATGGCTTTCTTTGAAGCTTTTCTCTCACTTCTTTGTTCATTTAAACAGCAGGTACATACCCTGTTTTTGGATTTTAAATGTCTGCCTCCTCTCATGACTGTTACCTCCAAACTCAGAAAAATCCTTTTGGGTGAATACATCTGGCTTTGAGGCTACTGTTATCCCTGCCTTTAATAATTTCCAGCCAGATGTTGTCCACTGCCGTACTGTGATCTTTTCTGGGACATTCCCCCCACACACATGGTTATTTACAACTGTATCCCACTAGGTAAACTCAGTGCTCCCAAACAACAAGCCAAGCTGTTCCCCCACAGAAAACATGGAATTCCCTTCTGATTTTTCATGGTTGTACTCTGCTTTCTACTGCTTTTGCCCAGTGTTCTGCTCTGTCAATTAAATCATCTCCTGTAGTGTTCAGCTGTTTTACTTTAAGCTCCCAAAGAATTCAAGAGGGCTTTCTGCACAAGCTTATGTTCTTTCAGGTATCTGTCAAGGACAGCAGACTTTCACACCACCCTCAGCAACAAACCCTTTCCTATTTGTGCAATTGCTTCCTTTGGGCTGCATCCCTTTGCCATCCTTCAGTTTTCTTCACAATCCTGTCTGCTATGCCCACCTACTTTACTCTTCCTTTTCCCAGTCATATTGTTTACCTTTATCTCTACCTCCTAGCTACTAACCCCTGAATAAGAGCTTATGCTCAAAACGTCGAATCTCCTGCTCCTCGGATGCTGCCTGACCGGCTGTGCTTTTCCAGCACCACACTTTTCGACTCTGATCTCCAGCATCTGCAGTTCTCACTTTCTCCTAGCTATTAACTCAGTCTATCTTCACATTCTCTGGCATCTGAATCTTCTCCGTATTCTCTTCCCTGCTTCTAATCTTATTTCACCTACTCCTCTATCCTGCTCCAGTTTACCCTCTGCTGCTTTCCTATCCAGTCAGAACATTTCATTTTAACAGCTTCAGTCCGATGCTGTCACACACTCATCTGTCTACTCCAAACCAATAATCTTCCTACTTCTAACCTTGTTTGACTTGGAGACTTCAAGTTGGTTTCAATTCTGCACAAACAAACCCAAGCTTTACTGCCTAGAATATATTTTAAAATTAAAAACAACTTGCTGACAATTTATTGAAAAATATTTTTTCAAAATAGATCATTCTTAAAGTTACATCAGAGCTACCTCACCTCAAGCCGATGAGAGATTTCAGCCAGTTTTGTTATAGCTGGCTCTTTGTAAACAAACTCTTGTTCATCCAGGTCACCAAACTTGGATCCATAAAAGCCAACGCGGAAATAGGTACCAAACATCCTCTTTCCATCCTACAGAAGGGAATTTTTATGGTTATCTTGTGAATAATCACACAATCCCACTGAAGCAATGATTCTACTTTCATTTCTCAAGTATAATACATGAAGCACTAAAAGTCCATTCTGTTCATCTTTTCCACTCCCTCCACAGCCTGCATATATCCTATACCACTCACTTTAACTAAACAGAAAGTCTAAATATTCATTTATTCCCAAAAACAACAAATTAACTGGAATCTTATGATCTCTGTCATTTATCCTCACCTCTGGAATAAGTTCCCTCTCACATTCAACGTCAATCATATACCTTCTAAAAGGTATTTCCTTCCCTCCATCCCAGAAAATTTAATATGGTGGGTATGGTAAACTAAGGGGTGTATGTCAGTGTCATTCTGGAGATAGCTACTGAAAAACATGTGGCCAAAGAAGTGTGAAAACATAACTGAGAAATGCACAATATATTTTGCCCACAGTTGCCACTTGCCAGAACATTTGCAAAAAATGTAATATCAAATGTACTGCTTCTTCCAAAAAGTACTGAAAATTGCTTCCCACTCTTTCTCTCCCAAAATATAGGTCCTCCCTCTTACTCAGAACAGCTTTGCCTCAACATAGCATCTCTCTGAGACATGATGGTGGCATTTATATTCTGCCTTCCTGTAAGTGCTTTGTTGGTATCAATATTTTGCAGGTCCATGCTTTCCTACATACATTACTTCAAAGCAATGATTGATTGGGTTGTGATTACTGTTACGACATTGCATTTTAAATCATTACTAGTGAAATTTAATTCTTTCAATACTAAATGAATACTGTAAATAATATTCAATGTAACACTTTTAACATTCTCCCACAGCTATTGTGAAGGCACTGACCCAACACTGGAGTTTAGTTTCATGAGACCAACATACTTTTTCTTGTCCTACAGCCTACACACTGAGATACCAGTCTGGAGCATCTTTGGTTCTGGGTATCTGCACACTATTATTCATGCTGCTTCCTTCTGATCTCTAAATAAAATGTTTCAATCTCCTAAGAGTCATGGGGTCATACAGCATGGAAACAGACCGCACAGTCCAACTCACCAGCACCAACCAGACATCCCAATCTGACCTAGTCCCATTTACCAGCATTTGGCCCATATCCCTCTAAACACTTCCCATTCATATATACATTCGGATGCTTTTAAATCTTGTAATTGTACCAGCCTCCACCATTTCTTCTGGCAGCTCATTCCAGATATGCACCACCCTCTGCATGAAGAAGTTGCCCCTCAGGTCCTTTTCAAATCTTTCCCTTCTCACCTTAAAACTATGTCTTCTGGTTTTGGATTCTCCCACCAGAGGAAGCTGATCTTGGCTATTCACCTGACCCTTGTCCCTCATGATCTTATAAATCTCTACAAGGTCACCCCTCAGTCTCTGACACTCTAGAGAAGACAGCCCCAGCCTACTCAGCCTCTCCCAAAAGCTCAAACCCTCCAAATCTGGCAACATCTTTGTAAATCTTTTCTCCATCCTCTCAAGTTTAACAACATCCTCCTTATAGAAGAGTGACCAGAATTGTACATATTACTCCAAACGTGGCGTCACCAACGTCCTGTACAATCACATGACACCCCAACTCCTATACTCAATGTTATGATCAATGAAGACAAATATGCCAAACTCCTTCTTCAGTGCTATTACAACTATGTTGTTCGGGCCCATAAACTTTGTAGTATCTAGTGCCTTCAGGTATTTCTTGGTACCATAGAATGAATTGAAGGCTGAGGACTACAGGAAGAGACAGAGATGGATCATCCACTTAGCACTTCTGGTTGAAGTTCTGCCTGAAGAAGGAACCAAATATTTCATCCCTGTCTTTCACACTGAAGCAGAGCTCTATCATTGTAATGGGCAGGGATATTTTTGCAACTTCCTCTTCCTGTTAGTTCTTCAATTGTCTACCACCATTCATAACCGAACGTGGCAGGACTGCAGAATTTATTTCTGATCATTGTGTGCAGGATGATTCACACTACTTCTTTTATTTGGCGTACAAAAATCATACGTTGTAACTTCACCAGTTTCAAACCTCATTTATAGGTGTGCGTGCTGGTGCTTCTCACAGAACAATGACAGATTCCTCAGCTTAATGGCAGAGTGGAGGATAAGCCAAACCATGAGGTTATTTGCTGTCATGGATGAGTAATTTCAGTGCAATGTTGTCAGTAGCTGGAAGCTAGACATCCAATAAACAATTACAATAAGAAGAAGGGATGATATTTTAGAAGGTTCCTCAAGTGAGGCCATATGGTAGAACTTGAAAACAAAAAGGAAGAAGCACATTGTTGTGAGTGTACAATTGATCCCCAAACAGCCAGGGATAGATGAAAGGATAGATATGTAACAGATTTAAGAGAAAGGATTATATTCATTGGAGTTTAAAAGAAAGAAGGGAGATCTCATAGAAACCTATAAAATTCTAACAAGATTATACAGGTTAGACGCAAGAAGGATATTCCCATGGTGTAAGAGTCCAGAACCAGGGGTCATGGTTTAAAGATTAATGTAAACCTTTTAGGATTGAGAGGAAGAGAAATTTATTTACCAGAGAGTGGTGAATCTGTGGAATTTACTGTCAGAGAAAGAAGCTGAGGCCAAAATATTACATATTTTCAAGAAGGAAGTAGATACAGTTCTGGCAGCTAAAAGTTTATAAGGTCACCCCTCAGCCTCCAAGCTCCAGGGAAAATAGCTCCAGCCTATTCAGCCTCTCCCTATAGCTCAACCCTCCAAACCTAGTAATTGTAAATCTTTTCTGCACCCTTCCAAGCTTAACAACATCTTTCCTACAGAAGGGTGACCAGAATTGTACGTAATATTCTAAAAATGGCCTCACTAATGTTCTGTAAAGCCACAGCATGACATCCCAAGTCCTATACTCAATATTATGACCACTGAGACAAGCATGCCAAACACCTTCTTCACCACCTTAGAACATAGAACATAGAACAATACAGCACAGAACAGGCCCTTCGGCCCACGATGTTGTGCCGAACTTCTAACCTAGATTAAGTACCCATCCATGTACCTATCCAAATGCCGCTTAAAGGTCGCCAATGATTCCGACTCTACCACACCCACGGGCAGCGCATTCCATGCCCCCACCACTCTCTGGGTAAAGAACCCACCCCTGACATCTCCCCTATACCTTCCACCCTTCACCTTAAATTTATGTCCCCTTGTAACACTCTGTTGTACCCGGGGAAAAAGTTTCTGACTGTCTACTCTATCTATTCCTCTGATCATCTTATAAACCTCTATCAAGTCACCCCTCATCCTTCGCCGTTCCAACGAGAAAAGGCCGAGAACTCTCAACCTATCCTCGTACGACTTCCTCTCCATTCCAGGCAACATCCTGGTAAATCTTCTCTGCACCCTCTCCAAAGCTTCCACATCTTTCCTAAAGTGAGGCGACCAGAACTGCACACAGTACTCCAACTGTGGCCTAACCAAAGTCCTGTACAGCTGCAACATCACTTCACGACTCTTGATATCAATCCCTCTGCTAATGAACGATAATACTCCATAGGCCTTCTTACAAACTCTATCCACCTGAGTGGCAACCTTCAAAGATCTATGTACATAGACCCCAAGATCCCTCTGTTCCTCCACCTGACTAAGAACCCTACCATTAACCCTGTATTCCGCATTCTTATTTGTTCTTCCAAAATGGACAACCTCACACTTGGCAGGGTTGAACTCCATCTGCCACTCCTCAGCCCAGCTCTGCACTTCACTTTCAAGGAACTTTGCACCTTTACCCCAAGATTTCTTTGTTTGGCAAGGCTCCTCAGGTTGCTATCATTAACTGTGTAAGTTCTGCCATGGTTTGCGCTACAAAAATGCAACATCTCACATTTATCTAAATTAAACTCCGTCTGCACATTGGTTCATCTAATCAAGATCCCATTGTACTCTGAGATAATCTTCTACGCTGTCCACTACACTACCTAGTTTGGTGTCATCTGCAAACTTACTAACCATACCCCCTTTATTCACATCCAAATCATATATATAAATGACAAAAAGCAGTGAAACCAGCACGGATCCTTGAGGCACACCACTACTCAGAGGCCTCCAGTTTGAATAACAACCCTCCACCCACTACCCATCTTCTGACTCCCATCTTCAAGCTAATTTTGCATCCAGTTGGCTAGCTCCCCTCGGATCCCATGTGACCTAACCTTACTAACCAATCTACCATGTGGAACCTTGCCAAACGCTTTACTGAATTCCATATGGACAAAGTCTACCACTCTGCCTTTATCAATCTTCCTTGTCACCTCTTCAAAAAATTTAATCAAGTTAGTGAGACATGATTTCCCACCATGCTGACTATCCCCAATCAGTCCTTCCCTTTCCAAATGCATGCAAATCCTGTCCCTCAGAATCCCTTCCAACAACCTACCTATCACAGACATAAGGCTCACCAGTCTATAATTTCTGGCTCTTATATACTGTAACATTCCTTTATTTACATCTGTAAAGGCTACGCTCTTCAGCACCATGTTTAAGATATCTCTCTTTCCTCATGCACATCCTGGACTGGTCTCTTCCCTCTTATTGATTCCAGAGTCACATCATCAGTTACACATATGTATATCACAATGTTTCACATTAGGTAGTACTTTGTCTCTAAGTGGGCATCCTTCACAGGTAAATTTAGAACATGTTTGTGGGATCATCACAGCTGAACCCAATTCTGTCTTTACCCAAAGCCTGTCAATTAGAAACAATTATTCCTGCCCTCTAGTCTACAGGGTTACTGATGTGATGGTGGCTCAGTTGCTAACTCGGGTGAGATAAGATTGCTTAATACATTTTACAGATTGGCCAGAGGATGTTCCTGATGTGGTTTGTATCGACACTGTGCAATCTGTTTGGCAGCTGAGACAAAAATTATTTTTATATTTTAAAAAACTGAAACAAACTTCTCCCTCCAAGAAACCTCAAATGCCTAATATTGCAGCATTTAAAATACATAAATCACAAAAGATTAAACCATTACAATCCTATTTTTTTTGCTTTTTCTGCTTCAGCAATGGGACGTATACTAAAATTACTGTAATAATGACCGATGCTCCAAACATTTAGCTCTGGTGGTTGCTGGGAGCACAGAAAGAGGTGGTTCAATTGTGTTGAATATCAATGTGTAAGTCTCGAATTTATCAAAAGATAATAATCTAGGCTATACTAATCTGGAAAGTACTATTGGATGAATAGAGTCAATTCTCTCTGAATGATGTTACAGCAATAAAATTCAACAAGTGTCCACTATAGAACTAAAATACAATTCACCAAAAGCTTTGGGTAAGTCTAAATTAAAATAAAATCTTTTAATTGGTAATCCACACCAACATATGCATTGAGAACGAGAAGTACACACAATTGTTAATCAAAAAAATAAAAACCTTTAGAATGTTAACGAATGTTAGAGAATTAGAATATCACAGAGAAATGATTGCTTATCATTCAATATGGATGAGAATGAAAACTAAAATACATAAACTGCTTTGCAAACATGGAACTTTGCCCAATTAATCTATTTTGTATATTTTATATTGACTCATTTTTATGTGAATGCAGCTTTCAAAATGTAATTCCTCTCTCAGCCACATGTCTCTCATTATTTCTGTTTATTTCAATGGGCTGATTTGGAATCTCCATGGAAATGTTTGACACCAGTTCAAAGTCTGTAATCTGCATAATCCTTTTTTCCAGAAAGGCAGAAGGATTAATTTTACATAGATTTCTACTCTTTGGAACTGCATCCTTTTATTTCTTTCATTAATCAGGATTGATACTCACCAGGATTATGCTTCAAGAAAACAACAAGTTGTTGCTAGTCCTTCTGCCACTGAGAGGGCAAGTGAGTAGCCTGTCGCTCTTCTCTGGCACTGCTTTTTCAGTAGTGCATAAGAACCAATGATGTGGCAACAAATCACTGAGAATTTAAAACTGTCTTCACAAAGTACATCAATTTTTAGCATTTTACTTTGATAATGCTGTAGAGTGGGTGAACCAAACTTGTGTCTTTCCATTCTGTCATGTCACATTTGAATTACTATTGTGTATATACTTTAGAAGTGTTTTCGGGTATATACCTTATTCAGTGTAATATTGCCTACATTTTGGCAACACATAGAAAATATACATGCAAATAACAGGCAAGGCAGATTAACAGTGGAATTAGCAACGCAGAACACACAAATCAGCCACAAATCAACACAGGAATAAATACTAAACTTAATGGCAAATTATTTAAAATAATAAAAATTGCAACATGCACGACGTGATACAGAGATCATTTAACAAAACATATTGTGGTATATTCACTCCTGATTTCCCCTTTTATGTAACATGGCATTAAGTACAAATATTTACGGTTAGTCCTCCTCATAGAAGTATTTGAAAGATCTGCTTCTTTGTAAATATGCATGCATAGTTTTGTTAAGGTTAAGTCATGGCTGACTAACCTAATCAGGTTTTTTGATGTGGTCACGAATCATAGAATAGTTAGAATAGAGGAGGCCATTTGGCCCACCATTGTCTACACTAGCTTTCTGAAAAACAATTCGGCTAGATTCCCAGCCCGCTCCACTTTCCTTTCCCTGTGCTGCTGTACGTTTTCTCCCTTCAGGTGGTTATATAAATTTTGTCTGAAAGCCATGACTGAATCTGCCTCTACCACCTCTCAAGCAGTACATTACAGATCACAAGACCATAACACTCAGGAGCAGAAGTAGGCCATTCAACCCATCAAGTTTTCTCTTCCATTCAATGATATCATGGCTGATCTGATAATCCTCAACTTCACTTTCCTGTTTTTACAACACAACCCTTGAATTCTTGATTAAAAATCAGTCTATATCAGCCTTAGATACACTTAATGATCGAGCCTCAAATGCCCGCTGTGGTAAAGGATTCCACAAATTCACTAACATCTGAGAAAAAAAAATTATTTTCATCTGTCCTAAATGGTGACCCCTTATTCTGTGATAACATCCTCTGATCCTAGACTCTCCCACAAGGGGAAAAAACCTTTCTGCATCTACAGCATCAAATCTCCTAAGAATCTGGTAGGTTTCAATAAGGTCACCTCTCATTCTTCAAAATCCCAATGGGTACAGGCTATACCTACTCAATCTGTCCTCATGAGACAGTCCCTCCAATCCTGGGAGCAGCCTCATGAACGATCACTGACGGCCTCCATTGCCAGATTATCATTCCTTAGATAAAAGGCCCAAAACTGTTCAGAGTCTTCCAACTGTGCCTTTGCATAGTTTTAGCAACATTTTAGCAAAGGTTTCCTACTGTTATAGTCCATTTCTTTTGAAATAAAAGCCAACAATCTATATGCCCTCTCTATCACCCACTGAACATAAACTTTAGATTTCTGAGATTCATGGACGAAGACTCCCTAGAACTTTTATTCTGTAACTTTCTGCAGCCCAATCCTCATGAGTCTTTGCAAAAATAAGAATTTCCCTCATGTACCACTGCTTCTTTTCCCAATCATTTTGAATCATTGCCACCAGTTTTTGATCCACCCATCAGTTACTATCTACTTTGTCCAGACATTTCATAATTTTCAACCCCTGCATCAAATCTCTTCTCGACCTGCTATTTTGTAAATAGAACAGCATAGCTATTCCAATCCAGCCATCTATCACTCATCCCTGAAGACGTTACCTGAAATTTTGTCAGGCCTTTTCTGAACCCTTCACACATTTCCTAAAGTACTGAGACCAGAATTAGAAACAATGCTGTTGGTGAGGCTGTCATTCTTTTATAAAGATCCATTGAAATCTTCCTCATCTTGTCCTTTAAACCTCTGTTTTTAAAGCCAAGGGTCCTACATGCCTTTATAACTACTTCCCAAACTTGTCCTGACATCTTGATAAGTGAGTATCAAAGGTCCACATGGATGTCCAGAAGGCATTCAATAAGACTACAGACAACAAGTATTAGACAAAATGGGTGTGCAAAGATTTGGAGGTAGTCTTTTCGTTGGCAACTAAATGTAAGAGGCAGAGAACAGGAAGAAATAATTTATTCTCGAATTAATGAGATGTGGTAAATGGTCTTCCTTAGGGATATGCCTCATCTTTTCACTATTTATTGACGATTCACAATAAGATAGTGAATGAAGAAATAAAGAAAGATGACTCTATTCTGTTAGGTGCAACATCATGTCATGTAGATTTTGCAGTAAGTTATGGACAAATTAGGGGAGTAATCAAAATTAAGGCGGAGCAAGTTTAATATGTGCACGTGTAAGGCCATCCACTATGGCCTCAATACAAATATTTTCGAAAGGGCAAGAAATAGGACAGTAAAAGAGGGTAAAGATTTGGAAGTCTAATTCAATATCATTAAAAACTGGTAAGCATGTACAAAAAGCAATCAAGAAGTTAATTAAATGCTGCCTTTATCTCAAAGGGATTGGAATACAAATGAAAGGAAATTATCCTTAGTCACATACAGTATTGGCTCAACACAACAGGATCAAAAGACAGACTGAACAAATTTAACTTTGTATTTCCTTCACAGAAGATTGAAGGATGATCTGATTGAGATGTTGAAGTTGTTAAGAAAAACTGAGATGGCTCATGCTGCAAAAATGTAGCGGCGTGATCTTAAAAAAGGTAAAGTTAGGCTAAGAGTGAAACCAGAAAGCATTTCTTCATACAAAGTGGAGAACAAGAACTCTTCTTCAAAAATCCAAGAATGCTCTAATAATTGGAGCTTTTGAGACTGAAACAGATTCTGGTGGGTAAGGATGTGGAGCAATGGTGGACAAAGAGAAATAAAGTGTTGATCAGCACAGCTTAATTAAATGGCAAAACAAGTTCAAGAGATTGAATGGTCTACTCCGATTTCACATCTCTCAGAAACTTTGTTTGCAATTCCTGTTGTTATCTAAGCAAATGTAGCACCCATTCTGCATACCTATCCTCGGCACATTAATGTGATGAACTGATGCTGATTTGATTTTTGTGATTTCAGTTCAGTGGAATCAAGGTGGAATTAGGAATTTGCAAATGCATGGATTTCATAAGAAAATGTTGTTCCTGAGACAAATGTCAGCAGAACAATGGAAGTTATTCTGCTTTTCTTTTAAGAATACCCCAGGTTCATGGGTGTCAAATATTCCTGTTCATGTATCCAAAATATGAATGACATTATCATCCCAATTTTCATATAACTTTCAATGAGGGAATGCTTATTCTTCCTGTGCAAAGTGACAGAGAGTATCAGTTTTGGGATTTCTAAAATTCCATACTCCTGAGTGGTGGGGTGACTGCACCTCAACAAGCACAAGCAAAATATTACCAGGAGACAGCAGGAAGTTCTCATCCTTCTCAACGCAATTTCCATCACTGGCCCTTTCCATTTTCAACAATACTTCAAGGTGAGAACTAATCCTGGCAGCAGCTTCCTTCTGATCGGGGATTATGTAGAGACAGGTAGCAAATAAAAAGGGTCCAAGAGCAAATCCCTTATTTGACTGAATTATTGAACGATAATCCAAACTGGAGACCTCCTAACTGTGTGGACAATAGTTATACTAAGCTGACAAGACAGCCACTGCAATAGGAACAGACTTTCTCTTTTCAGTTGCTGGTGAACACTGAGGGTGTGCCTGAAATCTTTAAGTGACCAAACTCTGCAACTACAAGTGGATTCAATCCAATTAGGCATAATATACTTTGGTTATGTTGTGATGATTTCTACTCAATAGGAAACTCAGTTCTTTGGTTCACAGGCATTACGATGTTTTGGGCAATAATCGTTCACTCATAAGTTAACCAAAATGTGGCAAATGCAGGATATCTACATAGTGATTTAGACATTATAAAACACAGCTTAAATCTAGTGAACTCCACCTGTTTTATTTGGAGCTTCAATTGTGAATTCACACTTACAGATAAGTCTTTCACATATTAAACTTCACAGGGGACATATTCATTTTTACCAATTCTGGTTAACAAGCTTTTGTACAGCAATTAAAGACTTATTGGCAGGGCTCCAATTCAACCTTAATTGAGTACAGTTTAAAGCTAGCCTACAGTATTCTAAACTAAATACTGTTCAATAATCACATAAAATAGAAAGGATGTGGCCTAGGCTAGGGTGGTATTGACCTGCCAAAATTTGCAGAACATGTAATGTTCAAAGCTTATGGGACTGAACAAATTGGAGTGAATTTTGCAGAATTATTAAAAATATTTAGTCATATAAGACAACGATCTTGATCCCAATAAAATAAATGTTCGTGTATGGGTTGAATGATAAAATCAAAGATTTCTCCCACAGGAGAAAACAGAAGGTGTGTGACTGACATCAAATTGTAATTTCTTTCCCCAAAACAAAATGTCATCGAATGCATCAGGCGTCACAATAGGTCAACAAAGTGGAAAACTTACCACAATAAGATAGTTATAAAAGCAGGAGGAAGGGGTCAGCATCAGGGCGAGAGAGAGAGAGAGAGAGGGAAAGAGAGAGAGAAAGGAGAAAACATAAATTACTTGAAAAGGGCAGGGATTATTGAAACAAAAAAAGCTACAATTCTGGCAATAAAAATAAATTTTTAAAGACAGCAGCTATTAGCTCCACTCTAAACATCACAGCACAGCGTGCACTAAGCAGTATAAAAGGGATAGCATACTCAGCACATCACAAGATAAATGATGGAGGAAGTAGTGGAGATCAACATTAATCACAACTGGAGAGGTAAACAGGCTAGGGAGATACTTTACCATGCAATGTTGCAATGTGTGACTTGTGAACAATGGACACAAATAATTGCATTGAGAAAAACATGTACAAACTAAGACTAATAAAATAAAGAAAACCTTACTGCTAGTAGCTGTGAGAGGCAAATACATGTTGGTGAAACAAACATAATTAAAAGCTAGTGATAATGGAAGTGACTCATTCACAGGACTCTTCATTAGTGAGAAAATGTCTATTTACAAGTACCGACTGTGAGATCTGTTTATCTCAAAGCATTTCGCATGACCATGGCAGAAAAATCTTACAATTCTGCGGCCAAAGGAAATGGCTTCGTAGCCAGACAATACAGAACACCCACAGCCAGTACAGATGGGCAAAGCATTGGCATGAATCTTACATTAAACATTAGTGTTCCAACATCAACAGAAATAACACCTACCTCCCAGCCAGTGCTCTGTATAACAGAAAGTAGAGTCGTGTCAAGAAATTACACAACAAAAAAGATCCTGTAATGTTTGGGTCAGGTGCAAGAAGAAAAGCATGCAGACGCAACTTTAAATAAGCACTTTTTACATATTATTTTCAAGGATACACTGAATTCTAACAGCAAAAAACAGAACTAGTCAACTTTAAGAAAATAATCTAAAATCAACTATCCATCTATTAAAGAGAATATTTGAAATTAAATTTAAATGAAGTGTGTGAAATAAATTACCTGATGGACTATCTTGCTGAAAGCATCTTGGAGTTTACCATGAATAGTTGCCAGTTTTTTTGCATCACGATTAGCCTCATGGATTGGAATAAGAACTTTGTAAACTTCATTAACTGCCTCATACATTCCAGCCTGTTAAAAGTCCAAAATTGTGCAACAAGTGAAAAACAGAAAATTCAGATTCCTGCTCAGTTATGCTACCAAAGGTAGCGACAACCAATTGATAACTTACAAAACCTCAGACAGCAAGTATCGACATCTCATTTCACCATACACCCACCTGTTCTGTCCTAATATTTATACAGTGGGTTCCCTAATTACGAACATCTGACTTATGAACGTCATACTTACAAGCGCAATCCCAAATAGGAATGTAATTTTAAAGATCCATCGCACAAACATTTCCTCTACATAATAAATCCTCTAAACATAAGTTTATCCTGTGTTGTGTTCTGACTTGCCTACAAAATGACTTGCAAATGGACTTGACAATAGTATTACCCACAGATACTTGGTAGGCTAATGATTGTAACTTGAGCACAAATGCACACTCAAATCTAATGAATGGCTGACTGGAATCAGCATATTCAGAACTTCTGCTGAATACGATGCTTCCTGTCACATTTCTAATATCTCCTACTTTAATTCAAGACTTCAGAGGATTCTAGTGAATTAACTAAGTAGTTACTCAAAAAACGTCATACTAAATACATAGTCTGGAGTAGCTATTAAACTGGAGGAGGAAGTGAGGACTGCAGATGCTGGAGATCAGAGCTGAAAATGTGTTGCTGGAAAAGTGCAGCAGGTCAGGGAGCATCCAAGGAACAGGAGAATCGACGTTTCGGGCATAAGCCTTCTTCAGGCTTACTGTCAATTCTATCAATGCAATCTTCCAATCATAGAATTGGGTACAAATCTGTTTTCATAACTGTATTTATCTTTCTATAATCAATAAAAATGTCAGCTTGATCCATCTGGTTTCAGAACCAACACAATTAATGAACTCCAGTGATTTTGACTAGGATCAATCAAGTGGCCCGCAAGTATGTTTCCACCTGAGCTAGTTTTTCAGGATTTTACTGATAAGGATGTCATTTTATCAAAGCTGACTCTGCTACATCCACATCATGTCTGGTTAGTACATCCAGGTATATCTCAACAGATTACTGCATACTTTCTCAGTAAGACTCTCCCATTGCCTATTCTCCAAATATGAGAACACAATGTCTAACTGCCCTAATATTTCTGTGTTAGCCAATCAAATTGCCAGAAGTTCACTTTGAGAACTGTCTACCTCTCCTATTTCACCTTCATTACCTCTGTCATTTTCGACTCCTCTTACCACTTGACACATTTGCTCTTCTTTATCCTTTTCTACACATGAAATTTTTTCAGCATGTTAATGTGACATTGATTCTTCTTCCTCCAATCAGGGATACTTATTATATGCCACTTTATTAAACATTCTAGCTACTTTATACAGACCACTGAAGGTTCCCCCTTTAAAGATGACAACACCAATACTTCAACTCCCACCTGAAGCACATTAGTTGCTCAATGTTTATCTTCCTAGTCTATCATTTTCACCTGTGGAATGTTTAAATGTCCCTGTGCCACTCTACATGCTCCTGCGAGTCTTTCTAGAAACAGGGACCTATAATCCAACATTCAGTATTCATCTTTCTCATTCAAGAATTTCTCCCTAACTAATTTTAATGGAGCTCTAGTCTCATGATCACAAACTAATTCAAATGAGGTAAATCCAGTAGATTAATTTGGAGAACATCTGGTAACAAATAATTTAAAAATCTAACCCTTATCCCAACCCTGTGGATATTCTTGACATTATGCCTTAATCATGGTTTTGAGTCTGATCGTACCTCTCAAAAGCTCCTTGATTATGTAGACCACTTGATTAACCGCTATACTCATGGTCTCATAGGCGCTGGTTAATAAAAAGTTTGCTTTATCTATAAATATGAAGATATACTGAGGTCCTGTTTACACTTTTGGCAATGGTCGTACACAATCCGCTATCATGTATCTAAATTGTTCTTCAAAAGCTGATATAGGTATCAAAGGTAAAAAAATAAAAATTACAAGTCAAAAAATCAAAAACAAAACAAAACGATCTTTACACTTTGCCTGATACAAAAAAAATGGATTAACAGGAATTTTGAACATGATTCTAATTAGTAGGTGCATTTCTGGAGACAAAACCAATTTTGACTTTTACAAATGTATAACCATCTAATATATAGCTACCAGAGATAATCATTTACTGTTCAATAAATGAACTTCGCGTTTTCTGTAGGATATTTTTGGATTACATCGGATATGAGGCACAGAGGCAGAAAATTCAAACATCCAGTACAAGACAACATTTACACTTCACATAAGACCATAAAACTTGAGAGCAGAAGTAAGCCATACAGCTCATTGAGTCTGCTCCATCATGCAGCGAGATCATGGATGAACTGACAGTCCTCAACTCCACTTTCATGACTTTTCCTTACAACCCTTGATATACTTATTGATGAAAAATCTATCTATTTCAGCCTTGAATAACAACACAGTCTGACAGCCCTCTGCGGTAAAGAATTCCACAAATTCACCATCCTCGGACAGAAGGAAGCTTTCCTCTAATCTGTCTTAAATGTACGACCATGTTGTCTGAGATTGTGTCCTCTAGTCCAAGACTCACCCATGAGGGGAAACAACCTTTCCACATTTAGCCTGACAAGTCCCTCAGAATCTTGTATTTTTCAAAAAGGTCCCTCTCATTCTTCTAAATTCCAATAAGTACAGACTCAACGTACTTAGTTTCTCCTCATAAAACAGTCCCACCATACGTGGGATCAGCCTCGTAAACCTTCTCTGGACTACCTCCAAAGGCAGGATATCTTTTCTTAGATAAGGTGCCCAACTAGTTATACTTGTTACCTCCTCAAGGAATTCTTGTAAATTTGACAGGCATGATTGCCCCTTCATTAAGCCGTGTACTCTGCTTGATTACATAATGCATTTCGGAATGCGCTGCAATTACATCCTCTATAATATACTCTAACATTTTCCTAATTACAAGTATTAAGCTATGGTTTTAAGGAAAATAATTATTTACCATTTCTAACACCTCCATATTATTGCCTGCACTATTATCATGCCTGTCCCTTCATGCTCTATTCCTACCAGAGCCTTCCTTTCTTTAGTGACATGCCTGTGAAATATTTTGCCATTTTGTGTTCCTTGATAATTTAATTTTGGAGTTACGCTTTGTCTGCATAACATTATAAGATTCTTTCCTAATCTGATTGTATTCACGCTAATCGTTTGCTGTATCGTCTATCATCTACCTTGTTAATGGTTGCCTCTTTCTATACCCTCATTTATTCCTTAATGTCTTTATTTGTAATGGAGTTTCACTCGTGTTTAATTTATTCTTTCCTTTCAATGAATTACATTTTTCCTATACTCTGTTGACTGTTTCAATTATTTCTCACTCGTGTTGCACATTTTCTTTTCCCAGTTCTATTCTCAGTACCACACAGTTAGTTTTTCTGTAATCTATTAATGTGGGTTTCATCATAATCCTATACCCTTCTACTGAATCTTAATGCATGTTATATTATAATCACTATTGCCGAGATACTCCCCCTACTTTTTTTTTTAATCTGCTCTACTTCAATACCCATTACGATTCTCAACAGCAAATCCTTCCTACTCGGATTTGTTTTCTTACAAACAGAGTTAGAAAGAGACCTATACATATTGTACTAGTTCCATTCAATTATCTCCTTTACCCATGTCTTCTGTTCAACTAATATCAGGTAGTTAAAATCTACCATTATTATTATTCCATGCTCTTTAACTATCTTCCCCAACATGAATCATCTGTTGATTCCTTGACATGGCAGAATTATGTTGATTTTGAGCAAATATCAGCACACTCAGGGTTGTGAAAAGTGAATTTCAACTAAGAGATAAATTCTAATCCTGAATTCAAAAGTATAAAAATTTGAAATGGACCATATTGATCATGAATTTAACAACATAGACTGGCATCAAACCCAGATGAATTTTGGATACTTCATTGGCAAATAATAAGGCCATCAGGTCAACAATCTAAGGCTGAGTTAAGTAGATTCTTGATAGGGGAGTCAAAGGTATAAAGGGTAGACAGGAAAGTGGAGTTAAGGTCACAATCAGATCAGCAATGGTGAAGCAGTCTCAAGAGATTGAATGGTTTACTCATGCTTCTAATTTCTAAGTTCATTTGATTGTATATTTGTTTCAGGCATGTTGGTCTCTACGTAACGGCGATTTGCACTAACTGCGAGGAGGCTTGACAAAATGATCCTTGGAATGACCTTGCTATCTATTTTTTGGGAGTTAAACCTGAAATGATACAAAAGAGTTCAACAGAGCATCAAAGCAAAAGGGAAACCTATGTTTCTACACTTTGAAATACAGCACATTGGCATAAGAGCACAATGTGCTACCAGAACAAATATTCCTGATGAAGGGCTTTTGCCCGAAATATCGATTTCCCTGCTCCTCGGATGCTGCCTGACCTGCTGTGCTTTTCCAGCACCACTCTAATCTAGACTCTGGTTTCCAGTATCTGCAGTCCTTGTTTTTACCGACCAGACCAAATAGTCTATGCAAGACATGGGCCACTTGTTAAAAGATTTTCCTAACCAAAATTTCACCAACAGGACCAAAGAATGCATCAAATATTGTAATGCTTAATCCTTGGGCAATGGAATCTCATCTCTGCTAGCATCATCAGTAATCAGAAATTAGAAGATCAGGAAGTAAATTACAGAAACAGGTGTTACCTATTGGCCCAAACTGCATAATACATATTGTAGATTGGATTTGTCACTGATACGGGATAAAACTATTCTAACAATATTACAAATGGAGAAAAAGTGAATCATGAAAAGGGGAAGAAAAATGCAGAATGAAAAGTAACTTCAAGTCATCCAATCCATTCTATTTGCACACCATGCAAGGTTCATCCAATAAAGGGGTCTATCTACGTCGTTTACTTTCATGACGGAAACTCTTTGACTACATGCCTCGCTCTCCAAAGCTTGTCAAGTAATACCAATTATTCATTCATTTCTAAATCTCTACTATTCAACACTGCCTGTTGCCCATCATAGATACCATACCAAAGCACAGAGTTGACAAATTGAAATAATACTTACCATTGAAAACAGATCTGCAGCTTGCTCCAACAATCCCACAAGACCCGCCTCTGTGAAATACTTCCCAGAGCAGATTCCTTCCTCATCTGGTGAAAGAACATCGTCTGAAACTGCAGACTCTTCCAAAACATTGAAAGAAATATTCTACAAGAAACCAAATAAAGGTGTAATTACTAAGGACAACATATATTAGATTAGATTAGATTACATTACAGTGTGGAAATATGAACATAAATCTTGTAATTATTAGTCAAAGCAGTGTGGTACATCTTTCATTTATTAAAGTTTCTACTAATGCAACACATAGAAAACAAATGTAGTTATAACAGCTCAACTGCATTATTGTCAAGAGTCACAAATAAAATCAGAGTGGAACTATCAAGTCGGCCTTGTTTCATGGGAATCTTGAGTTTCTTGTCCTCCCACCCGAGGAAACATTTATCTCTATTGCACTGGCATTTTCATGGTTTTCCTTCACTTTATCTTATTAGAGTCGATATGGATGTGAGATTATCTCTGACACTATTATACAACAGTCATGAAATACTCTGTCAAAAATCCAGGGTAAGTAGAGAGAGATGTTAGGATAACCCTGCTTCTAGTGTTAATTTGTTTTTGCTACAACTCCCACATGTGAAAATGTGCATCACAAGTGTATAATACAGCAAAACAGACTGAGAGAGAGAGAGGGAAGCAGAAGAATGAAAAGGACAAATATATCATAAACCAATGCTATAGTTTACAGCATTATAGGATGCGATATCTGCTTGATTTTCAGAACAAAGCAGGCATGTTATCAATATCTGGGCACATCACTCTGATATTGACATGGCAGTGATCCAACAACAGTACATAAAGCCATAGTCACAAGCATACCACTACAAATTTGATTATTCATTAACCTTCTTGGGATCGAGTTTCTGGTAGCTTTACATCTGGATTCTGGCAGAATCAGCTGACCCAGTGAAGAAAAAAGAAATTCTGAGTTACACCTAAAAGCATTTACAGGGGAATCCTACAGGGATTCCCCTGTAAATGGGTGATGCGGGTTATGGTCAAATGCATGGAACATTCAGGTAACACTGGGAGCATCTCGCTCCGTCTTTCACCTTTTTCACAAGCGGTGTGACAGGTTTCTGACTATGTCGCATCCACTTGCCAATTAAGGAGGATTGCTAGTTGTTAAACACTTTGTTAACAGCCCAATATACATCACTGATATTTATCAGTATTGTCAAATAAGCCAAAGCCAATAAAACACAACATAGAAATCAGAGTGTGCACCTGGGAGATTCACCTCTCCACTTGTTCTGAATCCAACATCTCAGCGCACTCTCGATGGACACCAACACACACATCCCATATTCACAAAAATCGGCACCCGTTATGTACCAGGCTCTGAAATCTTTATAGCACATCTCTGATTTTTGTACTTAATGTTGCATGGGCAATTCTCATTGCAGTGAGCTGTAAGGACAATGTGCACTTAGGGACATGCACCCAGTTCACACACAGGACCAGTTAGGTACCAGTCAAGTCAAGGGAGATAACTTTCGTACGGGGGTCCTGACACAGTAAGTATAGGACAGCTTCCAATACCAGTTCATGGCAGGCTCAGGGTGGTCAGACTTAGGATCCTCTCCACAGAAGGAGTGAGTAGCTGAATGTCAGGCAGCCCACGACCCTTCTCAACTCTCTCTGCCTTACTGCAGGCTGTTTTATTCCTGAAATGAGAAAGTGAGTGCCAGCAATGTTACTTTTGATGCAGTTGGAGAGGTGACCCAGATGAGTGAGTAGGCAGCAGTAGGGGGAACATGTTGCAGGAAATAGTAGTACAGCATGATTCTTGATTAGAGATGGAAACATTTGCATAGACAGAGTGAACGTAAGATATCAGAGAGAAGGTGGTGGCACTTACCCTGCTAGAATGGAGACTGCTGTAATTTGGATGAAAACCTCAGACAAGGCTGATGTATTCTGTATTGTGACCTCCACTGATGTCATAGGGGACAAGGAAGCCCTGCCTCTGAATCACCTCATCAGCAGAACCTCCAGGTCTCTGCCCACATAGCGAGGTGCCCATTTACCCTAGTCTGCCACTTCCAAGGCAACTATCATGAATCTCGTAGGTAGGGCAGCTCAGGATTTTCGATGCTTGTCTGGGTACATTATGGGCTTTCAAATATGGCCGTGCGCCTAAGATACCAGTCTTTTGGCAGATCTCTACTGTATGGCAAATCATTCGGGGAATGGCACATGGTAGGATGGAGTGGAAATCAGATGTGCAGGGCATCATCAGGCAGGATAGGTAATTAAAGTAGCAAAGTTAGTGTGTGAGAGAGAGAGAGAGAGAGAGAGAGAGAAAACACACTAGGACTTGTGGTGAAAAGCCCTACGAAGAACACAATCAAACTCGGACTTCATCTAAAAACAAAGTAAATTCAGTCTATAATTTCAGGTTTTCTGCTATCTTTAATGCAGATTTAATAGGAAATTTTCTAGATCAGGTCCCACCCATAAAACCAGTTGTGTCACCAGGTCAACAATTCAACTTTCTGCTATACCAGAAAAGCTCAAATTGAAATTATTGTCTTATCAACACATGTACTAACATATTAAATGCATTTATGTATCTATTGGATGTGGACGGATTCACTGGTTGGACCCATCCCAAAGTGCCCTCAAGAAAGTGGTAATGAGCTGTTTTCTTGACCACTGTAGTCCATCTGGTCCACAGTGCTGATAGGGAGGGAGTTTCATGATTTTGACCCAGCGACATTGAAGGAACAGTGAAATAGTTTCAAGTCAGTATGTGGCTTGTAGGGTAATTTGTAGGTGGTGCTGGAAAAGCACAGCCGGTTAAGAAGCAGGAGAGTCAATGTTTCAAGCATACAACTCATCAGGAATGAGGGAGTGGCCCAAGGGGACTGAGAGATAAATGGAGGGAGGTGGGGCTGGGGGAAAGGTAGCTAGGAATGCAACAGGTAGATGAAGGTGGGGATGAAGGTGATAGATCAGAGAGAAGGGTGGAGCAGATAGGTGGGAAGGAAGATGGACACGTAGGACAGTTCAGGAGGGCAGTGCCAAGTCGGAAGGTTGGATCTGGGATAAGGTGGGGGGATGGGAAATGGGGAAACCGGTGAAATCCACATTGATCCCTGTTGTTGGAGGGTTCTGGTGTTGAGTGGCTAGAGTTTGGCAGTGGAGGAGGCTCAGGCCTTGCATGTCCTTGGTGGAGTGGGAGAGGAATTAAAGTGTTCAGCCATAGGGTGGTGGAGTTATTTAGTGCATCTGTCCCAGAGATGCCGCTCTCATCCTTCTAGATGCTAGTTGTCACAGGTTTGGAAGTTGCTGCCTAAGAGGTCTTCGTAAATTTCTGCTGTGCATCTTGTGGGTGGTACAAACTGTTTGCTCCCTGATCATTGTTTACTCTGAATTTGCTAGGTCTCCCTGATGTCATATTTCGTCAAGTGTGGTCTTGATTTCAAAGGTTTTCATTCTCACCTCCCCTTTCAGCTCTTTTGTCCATGTTTGAATCAAAGCTCCAATGAGTTCAGGAGCAAAGTGGCCCCAGCAAAATCCAAAGTTAGCATCCAAGAGGAGGTTATTGTTAAGGAATTTTGAAATACTGCATTCCATCAGGATGTTGTGAAACTTGAAAGGGTTCAGAAAAGATTTACAAGGATGTTGCCAGAGTTGGAGGGATTTAGCTACACTGAGAGGCTGAATACACAGGGACTGTCTTCCCTGGAGCATCAGAGGCTGAGGAGTGACCTTATAGATGTTTATAAAATCATGAGGGGCATAGATAGGATAAATATCCAAAGTCTTTTCCCCAGGGGAGTGAAGTCCAAAACTAGAGGGCATAGGTTTAAGGTGAGATGGGAAAGATTTAAAAGGGACTTAAGAGGATCTTTTTCACGCTGAGGGTGGTGCGTGTATGGAATGAGCTGCCGGAGGAAGTTGTGGAGGCTGGTACAATTACAACATTGAAGAGGCATCTAGATGGCCATATGAATAGGAAGGGTTTCAAGGGATATGGGCCAAATACTAGCAAATGGGACTAGAGTAATTTAGGATATCTGGTCGACGTGGATGATTTGGACCTAAGGATCGGTTTCCATGCTGTACAGCTCTATGACTGAGTGCTGTTTGATTGCAATGATGAGGAACCCTTCCATCATTTTATTGATAGCTGAGAGTAGACTGACAGGGTGGTAATTGACTGGGTTGGATTTGTCCTGCTTTTGTGAACTTGGACATACCTGAGCAATTTTCCACATGGATGTGTAGATGCTACTGTTGTAGCTGAACTGGAACAGTTTGGTTAGGGCCACAATAAGTTCTGGAGCACATATCTTCAGCTCAATTGCTGGAATATTGTCAGGGCCTATAGACTTTGCAGTAACCAGTGCCTTCAACTGTTTCTTTATAACATGTTTGATGAAGAAACTCACTAGTATAGCAACAAAAATAATAAATGATTGAGCGCACTTTTTGTTAAAGTAGTCATGTTTTAAAATGTAGTTATAAACAGAAGGCGGATTCAGAACTTATGAAACGTACAATTTTTGTGATCAACCTCTTTTTTGCTGTTTTAATAAAACAGCAACTGGTTAGGTACATCACAGAATTTCTTTTAGTTCAAAGAAAGAAGAGAAAAATAAACAACACTTTTTTTTATATTGTCCGATGATACTGTTTCATGAAAGAGTTTGCAAGTTTGGTGTCACTTTAGACCTCGAGATGAGCTTCCAAGCAAAAATCAATGGCATCAGTAAGATTGCTTATTTTTGATTTTGCAACATCCCTGAGTTGTTCTAGTGCTGAACATCTCATCCATGCTTTTGAGACTTGCAATCTTGTCTATTTAGATTCACAGAATTGTTCTGATCCTTGAGGACGCCATTCGGCAGATTCTTGTCTCTACACATTTCAACTTAATGTCAATCTCCTGATTTTTCCCATAGCACTGCATGTTAGCTCTATTTAAATAATCATCAAAAACACTCTTGAATCGGACCTGACTCCACATTTCCAGGCAGTATTCCACATCCTAACACTTCATTGTGTAACATTGCTTTTTTTCACCTCACATTCGCTTCTTCAGCAAACTTTAAAACTGTGCCCTCTGATTTCCGATCCTTTTGAATGGGAATGGTTTCTTCCTATTGTCCAATTCATTCATGATTTTGAAAATTTCTATCAAATCTCTTCAGTTCTTCTCCTCTCCAAGGTCCTTATAATTGAAGTCTTTCTCGTCAATTTCTCCTGTGAAATCACTTTCCACATTCAACCCCTTGAGATCAACACTTGCATCAATACAGCTTGCATTATCAATATGTATTATGAAATTGTTCTTCTGTGCTTCATCACTTTAAATAACTGAAAAGGAGAGGTTCAGATGCTGTGTATATTGGACCCAATCACTCCTGAACATCCTCAACATTGATCCAGAATCTCAGACCATGAACTCTTAACAAAATAGCATGTCCCAACACACATCTGAAATGCTCTGAATAAAAGTCAGTCACTCAAGACTCTCCCAAATAGGTCCACAGAACTTAACTGTAAAGTAGAACCATGAAACCAATCTGTCCTCCCTTAAGTAATCCAAACAGATGATTGTTTCATACCAGCTAATGGAAAACAGAAAGCAAAATAATTTTGATAATCAGAAAATGTGAATGAATGATAATGCACGAGGCAAGATTTAAAAAAATGTTAATGCAAGTTTGTAATGGGGGAAGGGAGGCATGTGCAGGAGGGCTCCACATCTGCAGACATTTATTCCTTCTGAGGTAAAACCATCTGCTGTGAGTAATTTCTGTGCAGGGGATGCAGCTTCCTGTATATGAGGTGATATCGGACTGACTCACAACAGAAACGCTCACATTTGGATTTTATCCATTGTTCCAAATAATGTCATATTTGTGAGCATTATTAACTAATTTCAACCAGGACCATGCAGCAACCATCAAGTTGAGACTAGGTATTTCTCTGTGCTAAAGGGGATGAAAAATCAACGGACTGAAAGGTGAAGACTGAATAACAAAACTCCTTCTACAGCAAGAGGAATGTGAATTATGCATAACCCACTTGTCAGGGTGATTCCTTTTGGATTGTTCTGAACATATGTATGGAAGTGAAATTTCTCTGTTAGGGTTGGATTGCCAGCATTGTATTACAACATCGGTGTCTGTGCTGCTTAGACGGTAAAGGCATATTACATGCAGGCTGATGATTACATAGAAGTTGCTGTGCAGAAGCATGGGCGTTTGGTCCAAGCTTCTATGCCTTTATTAATTGTCCACAAAAGCCTGCTCCCACTGAACTTCATCTAACCCTGTCTTCAACATATCCTTCTCTTCCTTTCTTTGAATAGGGTTTCCCTTTCAGAGGAAGCAAAAATCATGTTACAATTCCATATTCAATATAATATACACAAAATAAACAGAGAAGAAATATGACAATAACTTACAAACTCCTACCTGAAAAGTTACACATCCTACAGGAAGATACTTGCGATCTTCCAACATACTTAAGTACTCTGCCACTAAAGCTGCTGAATGAACAAGGCACTGTGCTGCTTCAGCACGATTGCTCTTCTCTGAATGTTTTCCAGCCATGTTTTGGAGCCAGGTTAGCCGCAGATCTGGTGATGTCTGGTATCCTTTAGCAATTCTTCGAGGAGCAAATGGAAAACAGAATTACCAATCATTGATAAGCATCCAGTCTGAAATTTAAGTTATTGCCAGTACACTGATTTACCTTTCCTTCTTCTCCCATCCCACCAATGCCCATCCCTAAAGGTTCTTCTTCCTCTCTTGAAGATGTTGCCTCATCTCAACATTCATTGTATCCATTGCTCCCGATGCGGTTTCCTCTACATTGCGGAGACTGGACACCTCCTAGCAGAGTGCTTTAGGGAACATCACTGGGACACCCGCACCAATCAACCATACTGCCCTGTGGCCCAACATTTCAACTCCCCCTCCCACTCAGCCGAGGTCCTGGGCCTCCTTCACCGCTGCTCCCTCACCACTCGATGCCTGGAGGAAGAACATCTCATCTTCCGCCTCGGAACACTTCAACCCCAGGGCATCAATGTGGACTTCACCAGTTTCCTCATTTCCCATTCCCCCTCACCCCAGCTCCAAACTTCCAGCTCAGCACTGTCCCCATAACTTGTCCTACCTGCCTATCTTCCTTTCACCTGCCTATCCATTCCACCCTCCTTTCTGACCTATCACCTTCAACCCCACCCGCATTGTACTCTTTGCTATCTTGCCCCACTCCTCCCCGACCTATCACCTTCATCCTCACCCCCACTCACTTATTGTACTCTATGCTACTTTCTCCCCACCCCCACCCTCCTTTCATTTATCTCTCCACCCTTCAGGCACTCTGCCTGTATTCCTGATGAAGGGCTTTTGCCCGAAACATTGATTTTCCTGCTCCTTGGATGCTATCTGAACTACTGTGCTTTTCCAGCACCACTCTAATCCAGGATCTGGTTTCCAGCATCTGAAGTCATTGTTTTTACCATCTCAAAATGCCTCAACAGTACTATCCACTCTTTGGTATTACATTTCACTTTGCTGCCTAGGCAGCCAGAAATGGCACACGGTTCAATTATGAACAGCATTCCAATCTGGTTCATACCTCAATCTATGGACATGAGTATAGGGTTTGGGAGGTCATGTTGCTGCTGTACAGGACGTTGGTTAGGCCAGTTTTGGAATATTGCACGCAATCCTGGTCTCCTTCCTATCAGAAGGATGTTGTGAAACTTGAAAGAGTTCAGAAAAGATTTACAAGGATGTTGCAGGTTTGGAGGATTTGAGCTTTATAGGGAGAGGCTGAATAGGCTGGGACTGTTTTTCCTGGAGCGTCCCAGGCTGAGGGGTGACCTTATAGAGGTTTAAAAAATCATGACGGGAATAGAAAGGATAAAAAGACAAAGTCTTTTCCTTTGGGTGGGGGAGTCCAGCACTAGAGGGCATAGATTAGGGTGAGAGGGGAAAGTTATAAAAGGGATTTAAAGGGCAACTTTTTTGCGCAGAGGATGGTGTGTGAATGGAAGGAGCTGCCAGAGGAAGTGGAGGAGGCTGGTACAATTACTGCATTTAAAAGTGATTTGGAGATGCTGGTGTTGGACTGGGGTGTACAAAGTTAAAAATCACACAACACCAGGTTATAGTCCAACAGGTTTAATTGGAAGCACACTATCTTTTGGAGCGACACTCCTTCATCAGGTAGTAGAGGACTACCACCTGATAAAGGAGCGCCGCTCCGAAAGCTAGTGTGCTTCCATTAAACCTGAAGCATTTAAAAGGCATGTGGATAGGTATATGAATAGGAAGGGTTTGGAGGGATATGGGCCAAGTGCTGGCAAATGGGACTAGATTAGGTTGGGATATCTGGTGGGCATGGACGAGTTGGACCGAAGGGTCTCTTTCTGTGCTGTACTTCTCTAAGATTCTATGTGTAATTTCGAACAGGTCCTCTTTGGTATCAAGCAATACTGGCTAATTTTCTTGTTACCTCTTCTGCTAAGGGCTACAGAAACCAATTATAGCATTACAATGCCTGCCCTTTCTGAGATCAGAGCAAGCACTGCAGCCCTTCTAGCTGCTGACTGAATTGCACATCAGATAGTGCATTCTATAATGCTGCACCAGGACTCTCCACGCTGGTGGTTAGATTAAATTGTTTTACCTATTAGTGAAATCAGCCAAATGAGGCTGGAGTGTTTTTTATTTCAGGTCTCCAAACAATGGCAGTACTTGGTTTTTATCCTACAGCACTTGCTACCCAAAGAATTTCTTTTTAATTTTAAAATTGATGAATACTTAGTTTTATCTATTTCTATAGTTCTAATCAGATATGTTGTATGAATTTTTTATTGGTTATATAACACTATTATCCATTGCACCGCACACAAGCCAGCTTAAATTGCAAGAGAATGATAGTAAGTATAACTCTGATATTCCCTGGGTTGGAGGCGAAGCTCAGCTGCTACACTTGCCCACCATTAGGAATGTACGGCAGGTTTTAGATTTATCATGTGAAGAGTTATATTATGGTAAGGTGAAGTACATCCTGCAGAAAAAATGCATTATTTCTCTAAACAACATTGGTGATACACTAGTACTTTAACCAAATGACCTTCCTTGATATGGCTCACAGAATCTATAACTCTAATGCTATATGTTTTTCAAGGTTCAAATGGAAATTTCTTACAGACCCTGTTGGGTTTCACTAAAATTCTTGTTTCAACAAAATTAATACATTGTAGAACCACTAGTTTGGAGATTAATTTATTTTGCTCTGCTGAGTTGCCAATCACAGATATACTGTGGTTGGAGATACAGAATCTAGGCTGGCATTTTTCTATCAAGTTGAAAAGGAAGGGACTGCCAAGCACACTCTGGACACTAGCTTCACAGTTGGAAAGCAAGTAAGAGGCATTTCTGCTGCTTTTGAACAGCTGACGGCTTAGCTAGATTAGGAGCAGAGAAAGAAAAAAGGCTTATGAAAGGATTGGACATTCTGGCAGCAGGAAACATGTTTCCGCTGATGGGTGAGTGCGGAACCAGAGGACACAGCTTAAAAATACGGGGTAGACCATTTAGGACAGAGATGAGGAGAAACGTCTTCACCCAGAGAGTGGTGGCTGTGTGGAATGCTCTGCCCCAGAGGGCAGTGGAGGCCCAGTCTCTGGATTCATTTAAGAAAGCGTTGGATAGAGCTCTCAAAGATAGCGGAATCAAGGGTTATGGAGATAAGGCAGGAAGAGGATACTGATTAGGAATGATCAGCCATGATCATATTGAATGGCGGTGTAAGCTCGAAGGGCTGAATGGCCTACTCCTGCACCTATTGTCTATTGCTTGGTATTGTTCCAGATTCTTATGCAATGATCCCACTAAAGTGCTCATTTGACTATCGAGGAGGCAGAATGATGCTCTATAGATCACAATTAAATTGCCAAATGACACTCATGGCCCATGTTTACACTTGGTTACTTGAACAAGATACCGGAAACAAACACTGAATTGCATTTGTATGAATTGGATCTTTGAGTAAAGCAGTGACAAGTGGTATGAATTTGGAAGAAAGATAGAAATGACCATGTCCATTTGAGAGGTGAATATCTTCAAGGTATACCTGTACATCAGATCAATGAGCATCTCTGGATCTTCTTGGTGTTCTTTCATTTTCACGGTGTCTGACAGGATCATATGGAGATTGAATACTAGATCCTGGACCTACAGCATGGTAATAATGAACTCCATTACAATCAACAAATCCATCCGAATTCTAAACACACCCAAACGGAGAACCATTTTTGGAAATTATTGAAATACAGTCCAACCAGGATAAAGAAAACAAACAAAATAAAAATGGCAATTTCAACCAAACCTCTGTCAATTCAGAAACTGACTCAAAGATTTGTTTTCTTTGGTAATAATATTGTGCATGGTAATATGAAAAGAAACTTTAAGAGACTTTAAATCATTTGATGAAGTGGATATATCTTAATTTCAATGTGAGAAACATGACAAATATCTGACTTAATTAAGGGAACACTGTACTAATGAAGATCAGACTTATTCTCTACAATAGCTGATATTCTACAACAACTTCTAAGTGAACCAATTACAAACTGCTTTATGATCATGTGGATAGAGTGTGATTAATTTTTCTTCACCTTTCTAAGATATTTCTGTTTCTCAGTGGTTCCCCGAAGTGCAAATTCCTGACACTATGAATCTGATATAGTAAAAACTTACATGGGTTGGTGGATAATTTATACAGCAAAAGGGAAACAATTTTAGACTCAAATAAGGAAACCTTTATTGAATTATGAAGTAAGGCCATTAAAACCAACTAAGTATAACCACATATCAAAATAGAAAATGCTGGAAATACCAGTGGGTCTGAAAGCATCTGTGGAAAGAGAAGAGGAATTAATGATTTTGATTGGTTACCTTTCAGCATTAGGAGCAGAAAGTTCTCCAATTGTCATGGTCAATGTTTATTCTTTCACCCAACATCATTAAAAACCTGGTCACATATCTCATTTCTATATGTGGGATCTTGCTCTGTGCAAATTGGCTAGTACATTTCCCTACATCACAAAAATGACTCTGTTACAAAAAGTGCTTTAATTTGCCAGAAAGCATTTTGTGATAACCTAAGCTTGGGATAGACACTCTGTAGACTTACATACCTGGTCAGGAAAGGTAGTTTCTCTCAGTTCCAAGTCTTCTTCAGCATATGTCAAAATTGTCTTTAAAGATCGCCTAAGGAATTCTTCATTAAAGTTCTGGGATGTACCAACCAGTGAGGAAAGTGACATAGTTACTTGCATCTTCACTCTTGCAAAATTCTGTAAGCAATACAATTTTTTTTCAAAATGTCAATGGTATAGTTTATAAACATAAAGTATAAGAAATGCATTATTCTTTGAGGGAAAATGTGGTTCAAACATTGCTTACATTGCCAATCTCAAAATTTTGTCTCATTAGGAGATAGAGTGAGGCACTTGCATGTGCTCGGATTGTGCCAATACTGCTGCTGCAGTGTCGTAAAAGCCTTAGGCACAGATCAGCACACAGTTCAGTTTCTTCTTCAAAAAGGAGTTCAGGAAACTGTAACAACAGGAAAAAAAATTAACCATTTTTGAACTGGTTTTGATCTCCCCTACCCTCTGGAAAATACCCTTGCTATTCACCTTATCTATGCCCTCATGATTTTATAAACTTCTATAAGGTCACCCCTCAATCTCCCGAGTATGATTTTACCTTTAAAGAAGTTTCTTGACGAGGTATTAAATTGTAAAAGAAAGGGTACAAGCACATTTTAAACATTGATGCAGTCGTACAAGTTTTTAAAACTTAACAAGGATGATTCACTGTATGGACCAACAAGCCAATGCCAAGTAGCTGTAGTGACCAAATCTAATCTATTGCTATTAATGATCTCTTAAAATCCTAAATTCGAGAGGGCAACAGATTTCCTCAACCCGAAAGAAGGAAAAAAGGGGAAATCCACTTTTGAACTCCCCATTTTAAATGATCCCTCTCTAACACGTATTTATAAAATAAATTCACAGGATGTGGACATCACCAGCTGTGCCACCATCTACTGCTCATCACTAATTAGCACTGAGAAGGTGATGGTGAGCTGCTTCCTTGAAATGCTGCAGTCCATATGGTACAGGGATAACCACAGTGCTGTGAGGGAAAGACTTTTAGAATCCTGACCCAGCAACAGTGAAGGAATGACAATATACTTACAGATCAATTAGAATGAAAATATCAGTAAAGCAAGAAGGAAGAGCGAGAAGAAATCTTTGAGTTAACAGAAGAGATTACACATTGATTATGAGATATATTGAAATGAGGTGGACATATGGAACATAACACACTTATCCTATTCCTAAGAATTTCTACATTCACAATTATTGAAATGTACCCAAGCATTGAATAAACAAACACAACAATTTGACCATTAATTTGCCAAAATTAGAATAGCTACTTTAAGCACAGGCATATCCTAAAATGTGTTAAATGCCTTTGCCAGGACGAACAAGTTACCTTGACCACACATTGACTGTCAATCACAAAACAATGGATGGAATCTTTCTATCCCAAAAAGCTGAGGAGAACGTGGTATGAGGGAACATAATCAGACAGGTTGGATCGGGAAGGACCTACCTTACCTTCCCACTATCACCACAGGAATAAAGTTCTAGGTGGGAAAGTCTTCTCACACCGTCACCAACTGAGACCTTTAAATGATTAATTGAAGAAAACTTAAAGGCCTCTTTATACAATCATCTGCCTTCCTTACATTCAAATGATAATGTGAGCCTGCCAGATTGGGGTGAGGAGTCTCAATTTGTCTCAATCTGAGGATGATAGGAGGTACAGATAGGGGCTGGGGGTCAGCCAATGAAAACCAAATTTTGCCTTGCTTTGTACACCCCCAACTGCCCTCTAATCTCAAGCCACAGCCAAGAAAGAGGCGTATCAGCTATTCCTGGGTTTCTACATTGCTATGCTAGCAGCAGTTGTGGCCGCTGATGTGGTATTGCTGCAGCTCCCAGCGGCTGCCAACCTCTCATCGGTCAGCAGCTTCATGCAAGGCAGGACATCGCTGTCCTAGGAAGAGATCCTAATTAAAGCCCAGCGGGTGACCATTTAAGTGCCTGATAGGCTTTCATGTTGGGGTGGAATTTTGACTTGTTTTGTTCCCATCTCCACCAATGCTTTTACATTTCATTTAAATATTACAGTTGTACTATATAATATGAACTGTTGGCATTTCATCAGAACTGCTCCTGATGATGGTTTGGGTTTCCAATTTCAAGACTGCTGAGCAAATGGATACCACTGGACCTGAGATCCAGTGCTACAACCTCACTGTCCCATGTTCTCAAATAAGAGAATGCAGGGTAATGACTTTGTCTTATCTCAGCTTCAGTAGATTTAATGAGAAAATTTCAAAGAACACAACCTCTTAAAATGATTAATGATTTTTCTACATTCCTGCAAGGAATGGCACAATGCCCACTCAGTAATAGCGTGGACTGGTGCAACTAAAACAAGTTCAACATGAATTGCAAACAAAAATAAATTTATTTCCTTAATTTAATTTGCTGCAGTGTGCTTGAGTAGAATGCGGTTTGGTCTGAGATCTTCAACAAAAAATTCTAACAATTACCTATAATACCATAACACCTACCTTAGATACCAAGGCTCTCTGGGTAGCAAAACAATGTTGTAGGTAAAGTGCACTCTGATTACATGCCATAGTGTGTAGAAGAACCTTCAAGACCCCTCCCAGCACACTCTCTTTGGATTCTGTCACGGAAACAGTCTAAACATGTAGATGGTAAAGATTAAAAATAAATAATTATGTATTTAACAAGATTCAAATAGAATCTTTTTTACAGTATCAACACTCAGGTAATCCTACTGTTACAATTTTGTAAACTTAAATTCTTTTTTAAAATAGTGTACTCATTAATAAAAGGATCCTAATGCAGGCAATCAGGATACATCATGAATGCTTAGATGTGAACTATCACATTAGTTAGGTATAGAGATGTCCCAACACAAGCCCAATTACCATTCCAGGAAAGGGATAGTACTGAATGATGCAGATCTCTTTACTCTACCCAGACTTCCAAAGCTCAAAGTTCATCCTCTTTAACACCAGAATGTAACCCATTTATCAGAAGCCATTTATGGTGCATCAAAGAGATTTCCATTTTTCGCCCAGTACGAGGGACATTTAAGACTCTGTGTTTATGCAAGTTAAGAAATAGGTTGTAATTGTCCTAATTCCATTTCACACAGGACTCTTACGACTGACAAAGATAAACTTTCATAAATTTTATAAACTTTATAAATCTGGGCTGAATTTGAACATGCACAATACTGCCCTTAGCATTATGTCAACCTAATTACATGAAACCTAAGTCAGTGAGTTAATTTACAGGATCAGGTGAATGAAAAGATGTCAAAAATCAAATATGATAGCGTACTGACAGTGGAAAACTTCTAAGTTCCCACAGATACCTCACCATCACAGTCTTTTGGCAGCTATTTATTGATCTCTTACCTGAACAATTATTTCCAAAGTGTCCAAAATAATAAGGTTTGCCTCGGTTGCAAGGTTACCATCAATCAGTGCCTCATGTTCCAACTCAGCCCTTGATCTGTCACATATAAATATCCTGTCAGAAAAGGTTCAGATTCTTGCTTTAGATGTTTAAATGTTATAATCTTTTTTAACATTTATGGTTAAGAATGCAGACTAAGTCAATCTATATATTTACTTTATATTTTGTGTGTTAGAAGTTAGTCTTTGAAACCAATTTCATTCTGTTTTGTTTTCTATTTCCTTTACTATGCTCTTACAGGCTTACTCTAGTTCTATGGAATAATGCAGGATAAACTCCAATGCCTCAGGAAATGTGTGAACCTAGACAGTGAGTGTGGAAAGGCTATTCCATGAGGGCAGAAGCTAAGACAGGCATATTCTTGATTATTTTGTTTCACAGAACACACTAGGAAACAACTTAAAACAAGAACAATGATTAATGTTCCTTTCTTAATTTATGATTTGATGTTTAAAAATAGGTTCCAAGTACTTTTTTGATTGCATTTAGTTGACTAACTCCAGGTTTAAACAGGGGAGGTCACTGATATATATAGCTCAGATTAGAGTGCACTTATACACAGCCATCAGAAGAAGTGAAAAGTATGTATTTTAATTTGCACAGTTAATCACACATCCAGCACAATATCATTGGGAGAACAAAAAGAGAAATATAATCTGGAGACAAGGAAGAAAATTACTTTTTCTACAGTAGATGGAGCTCCATTTCTGAAACAGTCAATGCATACAATTTTTCATGAAGCAAACTACATAAAGTTTACAACTGAACATCATCTCTGTTTTTTTGATAAATATATTGTTCAATACTCAGTTTCTGAAAAATATATTTCTATTATCTTTTTATTAACTACCAGGATAATGATTGTCCCAAAGCACAAGGATGGTAGCTTCAATGTTTTGACTTGATTACATGGTTCCTTTTAGATTCAGCGCAAATTGGGCTTTATTGTGGATTCAATTTAAAGACAATATTTCAATAGAATTTACTTATTGTTTCCTTGAGAAAAAAATAAAAAAAATTCAAATCACATGACTGTGCCTTTATTCTGAACCCACACCACACCTGTACTTATCCTACATTTTGCATTTGGAAAAGCCATGTTTCCAATGCAATGATAAAAGTACCTACTAAATCACCTCAGCCCTTTCCAGTTTTTCTAAATTGTGAAACACTATATTGAGGACAAGTTCATGCTCAAAAAAGATGGTTTAAAAAAAGCCAAATAAAATTCAGCCAATTAGCATTAAAAGGCAATAATTTCAGATTTTGAACAGTGGAATATAGTAGATGGGAAAGATGGGAGGATATAAAATAATTGAGTGTTGTGGAAAGAACAAAGTGGAGAAGAAGTCTAGGATAAATTAATTTTAATAGAAAAAGGAATGACATAAAGTAATGCACTTTCATTCCTGAAAAGTTCAGAGAAGTAATTACTGCAATAAAATAGAAAGATAAGATGTTGGTCTGATTCTGATTCTAAAGTAAACTGTTCAACTTGAACAGGTCCCAGCTCCGCCAGAAATGGTCCCAATGCCTTAGGAATCTAAAGCACTTGCTTCTGCACCATCTCTCCAGCCACAAATTCATCTGCTTTATCCTTCCATTTCTATACTCACTACAGTGTGGCACCCGGAATAAAATGAAGCTTAATACCTTTAAAGACCTACTTTTCAATACCTTACTTTACTCTCTACAGTCAGTTTGCAGGAGCTTTCTTCCTTTGTAACTGATCCCAACAAAGATCACAACCTCTGGCTGTTCACCCTTCCTCTTCAGAATGCCCTGCAGCCATTCTGCAACGTCTTTGCCCTTGGCAGGCAACATGCCATCCTGGAGTCATAGCTATTGCTACAGAAACACCTCACTAATGAATCTCCTATCACCTCTATCTTTTCACTTTCTTGCACTCCAACTGAGTGGCTGAACCAGCCACAGTGCCATGGCCTTGGCTCTGATAGCCTCCACATAGGAAATCTCATTCTCACTGTTTTCCAAGGCCAAAACACGATTTGTGGGTGAGATGCACTTGGGAAATGCCCCCCTTACTTGCCTGGTCCCCTTCTTTTGCCCATTCATTTTTGTCCTGCAGCTACTTAAGCTGCAGGGGAACCACATTCTGAAATTAGTTATCCATGAACCTCTCAGCCCCATGAATGCACTGTAGTTTGGGTTCAAAGTTTGGGTTGCTCCAGCCAGAGACAGCTTTTGCATACCCAGTCATCCAGACAGATGGGAGTGTCAAAGACTTTCCAAACAATGCAGATGAGCAAATGATTGGCATGAGCTCCCCAGACATAACAACTAAATATTATATGCATCCCAGCTTTAATTTTACTCTTATTCCTACTTGAGTATACACTTGAAAAATTCTTATTTTGTTTATGTCAATAAGCCCTTAATTCTATCAAGTGAAGAAATTTAGATTTGAATTTCAAAAATTTTAATTATCTATGCGAAGTTTTAAGCTGAACTTACTGTCTTAACCTATATTAGTAATATCCACAAGAGTAAGGCACAAGAGATAAGATAGAAATTCTGACAAATTATTACTGGCCCTCCTGTGACCTCATTCATTGATTTTTTTGAAGTTGCTGCACTGCCTGTTTACTTCTGGGATCTCTAAACTCTCATCCATTCTTTCAACCTCACTCATGCTCTGGCTTCCAAATCCCACACATGTCTGTCACCAGTCTGACTGCTTGTAGGACCACTCTGCTCTTGTTTCTCCATTTAACCTCACTACCACTGCTACCAAGACCTAGATAGATCCACCACTGGTCTGTTTGCATTTTGTGGGCATCTAAACAACCATGTGAAAAAGTGCCTCGGTTTTATACTGTTGGTAAAAAACAACACAAACCCAACTTAGTTAATTGCCACTCCATACGTCAACTCTCTATCATCAGCAGAGTGACGGAAGGAGGCATCAACAGTGCTACCAAGCAGCACTTGCAAAAGAATTACTGGCTCAGTTTATATTTCACCTTGGCCGTGCAGTGCAACTCCGGTCCAAACATGAACAAAAGAGCTAACGTCAAAAGAGAGGTGAGAATGATTGCATTTGAGATCAGACAGCATTTGATCCATATGATCAAATGTAAAATCAAGAAGCCCCAATGAAACTGAAGCAAATGGGAAAGGGAAAAATTCTCTGCTGTTTGGAGTAACAGTTAGCATAAAAGCAGAATGTTGTAGTTTGTGGAGGTCAATCATCATAATCTCTGCAGGGATTCATCAGGATAGTGTCCTAGGCCCGAGAAACTTTAATGCTTCATCAATGACCTTCTATCCCTCGTATGGTCAGAAATGTGGATATTCGCTGATAGTTGCACAATGTTCATTGCTTTTCCCAACTCCTCAGACACTGAAGGAGTTCATGTCCATTCACAGCACGACCTGGACAACATTGATGTTTGGACTGAAAAGTGGCAAATAACATTCATGCTACATCAACACCAGGCAATGACCACTTCCAACAAGAAAGAATGCATCCCTTTACATTCAATGGCATTACCATCAATGAAACTCCACTATCAATATCCTGGTGGGGGTTATCATTAGCCAGAAACTGCAATCAGCCAACTACATAAATACCATTGCAGCAAAAGCAGTTCAGGGTATTCCCCAGCAAGTAATTCACTTCCTAACTGCCCAAAGCCTGACCACGATCTACAAGGCACAAGTCAAGAGTGTGATGAAATACTCCCCACTTGTCTGGATAGGTGAAGCTCCAACAAGACTCAAGAAACTCAACATAATTCAGTACAAAGCAGCCTGCATGATTGGCACCTGACCTAACATTTTCAACATTCTTTTCCTCTATCACAACACAGAGTGGCAGCTGTGTGAACCATATACAAGGTGTTCTGCAGTAACTCACCAAGGCATCTCTGAAAGCAGCACCTCTCAAACTGGTGATCTCTACCACCTAGAAGGACAAGGGCAGCAGGTGAACAGGGAAACCACCAGCTGCAAGTACCCCTTCAAGCCACATACCACCTTGACTAGAATTTTATCATCATTCCATCAATTTTGCTGAGTCAAACTCCTGGAGCTCCCTTCCTAACAGCACTATTGGTGTCCCTACCACCCTAAGGGCTGCAACGTTTCAAGAGGGCAGCTCAACACTGCATTCTTCAGGGCAATTACGGGTTGGCAATAATCAATGGTCTTGTCCATGCCCATATCCACAAATTTAGAAAACCAAAATACTGTACTTTTAGTGATATCACCAATGGGTAACATATAGATGTAAAAATGAAAGGACCAAAGATAGGTGTTGGCGACACCAAGGATATACAGTGTAGAAATAAAACATGAAGACATTAGATGTGATTATAGGTAAGAAAGGAAAAATGTGAGAACAGTCTCACCAAGGTGAATGAAACCTTACACTGTACAAGTATACAAGATAAATGTCAGAATTTCCGTGGATGTTTGGACCTCAAAGAGAATCAAGGGTTGTTTAGTTGATGCAAAAGATGAAAAACCAAGTTTTTGGAGGTTCCTTGTGCAATGGCGAGACTTCGACTGGAGACATAAGAGAAACAGAGAATCCAACACAGGTCAACAGATACGGAGTGACAGCTAATATCTGAATTCATGTTTGAAGGTGCCACGGTGGGAGGTTAGCAATATCACATTCAAAGATTAAGATGCAACAACTGGAACTGTAAAACTATTCCTTCACTGCTGCAGCAGCAAAACCCTGGAAGGTGCTTCCCAGCAGCACTGTGGGTGTACTTGCAGAAGACAGACCACAGCAGTTCACCACCACCTTCTCAAGACGAATGACGTACAACAAATGCTGACCTTGCCAGTGATATCCACATTCTGTGAAACAACTAAAATTGGCAAAGCACTAAAATAAATGTAAGTCTGGCTGAAAATATAAAAAGATCTCCAGGGATGGTGTGAAGTAGTGTCCACTTAAGTTTCTCAGCAGAAATGAGCAGCTTCCCTATAGTTTTTGCACCTAAATGCAGCAACATTGCGGATATGTAAAATAACCTAGGATGATGCTTTTTAATGTATTGTTACTGTTTAGATTCTAAAGTGCATCTAAATGAGTTTTTGGATTTTGTTCTTTGAAATTTCTTTTTAATCAGGGTCAGGTTGTAATTTGGAACAATAAGCTGGAGATGGATTTTCCAAGAAATCATGTGCCTTTAGCTGAATAACTGTAAAGGCAAACTGGTCAGATAATTGCTGTTTTTCTTGTGACTTGAGGTTTTATGACCTGAAGAGAACTCCAGGGGTCAGATACAGTTGGCAGTTCAGAAGAAATGTCTCACCACAGCGGAAGGGCTGTTTAGATTTGTCAATCTTCAGCTCAGCAATAGTCTTAAGCTGTTTTATCAGTCCAAGAAGACAAGGCTAAAAAAAGGCTTTACTTGGTTTTCCTTAGAATTCACTGAGAAAAATCAGACATTATAGCCTATATCTGTTTGTCACAGTGAGAGACAACATGAAGTGAATCACATCTAATAAATGTGCTGAAAGTTGTCAAAAAGAAACACAACCTCATCAGTTAATTAAGAAATTTTAAAGTGAAGAATGAGAGCGATGCTTCATTAGCATTGAGTATCTGTAAAGGATATTACTTGGAAAATAATTTGATTGAATCCTTTTGCTGTTTATGATAAATTCTTTCCAATTTATCACTGTACTGAACTTTGTTTTCTTTGCTTGTGTATAATAAACTTATGTTCTTTGTTAAAATACATTTACAGCCTACTGTGAGTATGTTCAGTGACTGATTACCATAGTAATTGAATTGCAAAATTAAAACTTGTGGTCTAACAAGTTAGCTTTCCTCTGGAATCCCAATCAGCTGGGATCATAACAACGCTGGCAAAATAAGATAATGGCTCAAGCAACAGGAGATGATAATTAATCTGGAATGTTGTCCTGTTCGCATATACTTAAGGACTGAAACAGATGACTACCTTGAACAACAAAACCTACAGACAAATCAATGGAACACCCATGGGATCTCCGATATCAGGGTTCTTAGCAGAGGCAGTAATGCAGATACTTGAGCAAACAGCTCTGCCAACCATCCAACCCAAACTCTGGGTCCGCTACGTGGATGACACCTTTGTCATCACTAAACAAAACAAGTTAAAGGAAACCTTCAAGACCATCAATAATACCCTAACTGAGATAAAATTCACTAAAGAGGAAAATAACAACAAACTGCCATTTCTAGATGTCACAGTAGAGCGAACAGCCAATGGGAAACTTCAAACCAGAGTCCACAGAAAAACAACACATACAGACCAAATATTGAACTACAGAAGCAAACAGCCCAACACCCACAAACGAAGCTGCAGCAGAAGATTATTTCAACGAGCCTACACACACTGCTGCACATAGGAACTACGCAGAGCAGAGGAAAATCACCTATATCGTGTATTCAAAAAGGATGGGTACCCAATGAACACAATCCGCCAATTTCTCATTAACAAACCCAAACAAACAGACAAAACACATCCGGAAACTCTAGCCACTCTCCCCTACATCAAAGACATCTCGGAAATGACTGCCAGACTACTCAGACTCCTGGGCATCATGCTAGCCCACAAACCCACCAACACACTAAAACAGCAGCTAATGAACTTGAAAAACCCTGTACAGACAATGAGCAAAACTAACGTCATTTACAAAATACCGTGCAAGGACTGTAACAAACACTACATTGGACAAACAGGCAGAAACCTAGCCACCAGGATACATGAACACCAACTAGCCACAAAAAGACATGACCCTCTCTCACTAGTATCCTCACATACGGATGAGGAAGGACACCACTTCGACTGGGACAACACATCCATCCTAGGACAAGCCAAACAAAGACACACACGAGAATTCCTAGAAGCATGGCATTCCAACTGGAACGCTATCAACAAACACATCGAGTTAGACCCCATCTATCACCCCTTGAGAAAAGGAACAGGAAGTGACTTCACCACAGGAAATGACATCACCAACCCAAAGAAACCCAAACATATAAATAGAAAGCACAAATTTTCAGCATTGCCTCGCATGAAGCCTACTGAAGATGTTACCTAGTAAGGTAACGAAACGTCTGGAAATGAAACACCAAGCTCAGCGAGCAAACCTATATCCAAAACCTCAACCTGAGCTACAAATCTTCTCAAAACTCATTATAACAGATTACATTTAAGAGGGATAATATGTACTTGATAGAAACTCCCAAAACCAGATTTAAAGGCACAAAGCTAACAAAATACAATACAATGCTGAGTTTTGCTGGAGAATTCAAAAGACAGCATTTATATGTAGTTCTTAGTGAGCTCAAAGTCTTCTCCTAAAAGAGGCAAAAACTGATGACACTGTTTATTTGTGATTGATGGGAATACTATGAAATGGGAGCAGATAAATATGTGAAAAAGTGGTGAGGGGTGGCAAATGATTATTCTATCTACAACATTTAATGAAAGTATAAACATGCTTTTACAAATAATTTACAGAGCCAATCCAGTTCATCCCAGAGAGGCAGGATGAGTGAAGAGCTATAGAGAGGAATAAAGAGCTAGATGAAAGTAGACCAACGCATCTCAACAGAGGGGAAACAGATAGAGATGCTAGAGAGAGAAAAGGATTAAAAGAATGAAATATTCACTGGCAATATCTGACCAAGTAACAAAGAACGTTTGAGTGTAAAGTACAATTGTCAAGTTAATCATAAAACCTACTCTGAACCAACAAAGTTACACTTCGGGACATCACTGACAACCTTAAAATTACTGGCATAATAAGACTCAGTATGCACCACAAGTAAAATTGTCAGACAAGTATTTTCATTATGAACGGGAAATATCCTATTATCTGCTTAGAGAAAAATGAAATTAATAACAAAAAGAACCTCATTTATATCATAAATAAAGTGTTGTTTACAATAGATCAATTGAACAAATCACACCAAATAAAGCATTACAAATATGAACAGGTTAATGCCAAATTTTGCATTTCTTCATTCGTGCTTCACTTTTTCTGTAAGTGCAGTTTTAGTGTTTTATCTCCAAGCTGCATGCAAATCAGCAAACAGACCAGCACAAGCAGAATTCCCCCAGAACTTTCAATGACCAGGCTCATATGCTGAGGAAGCATTCTGCAAACATATTTCAAGCATTGAAACAAAAGCACACAAACAGCAATCGCACAAGAAGACTGAATAAGTCAAACAACTTAGGTAAAGATAAGCTGATTCTTCCATGGTGTTCACTGGTCATTTTAGTTTGATAACAGTACTATTAGTTTTCTACCTATAACATTAATTTTGTGAAATCATTTGGATTCGACAGCAGAAAATGCATACATATCAGTGGCCATAGCAGCATTAAGGCAAACTAGACTGAAAAATTATAAAATTTTATCTCACTCAAAGCATATGTGATCTCATTTGCATATACTCAAAACTTTGTTATTTTGTGTGTTACTACATTCTAGTCAACATCAATTTGTAATGTGTCAGTGTTCCAACATCTCGCTGAGCAATATTGCCAGCTTCTCTTCCACTCTTTCAATATTAAGCGAATGTGACTAATATTTTGTCTAATACTATATATAATCCTCTTTCTGTATCTTCTTTCTCAGGTAACGGAACTATGGGGTATAACTATCTTGTAATTATTGCAGTGATAAAACTGTTTCCGCTATTTTTATGGTCCAGTATAAGATAAACACAATATCGTAAATTTATTTGGAGGTGGGGAACACTGTTTGGTTAGTGGATTTGTCTCAGCTTTCAAAGACAAAGCGTCACTGGCAACAAAATGAATGGCTATCATATTATTCTGAGAACCGGCAAAGTAACCATTTTGTAAAAGTGTCTGGACATTTGAATTGACCATCTTTGAATATTTTTTCAGTTATCCCAGAGTTGCTAAATCTACCCTGCTATACAATTTGGATGAAATCAGGGGAATGGATCTAAGTTATTTTACAGAAATAACTTCTGTTGGAAGTGGTTCTGCTATTAACAATATAGTTATGTCCCAAAGCCATGGTATGTAAGAGTACTGGAGCCACAACATGCTACACCATGGAAAGAGGGAAAAGGTTGCACCTATAACTTGCTATTAGACAAGTTGCTGCAGCACATGAGAAAATATTTGTGAGCATCAGAGGGACAACCTCTTGGTGCCCATTTCAGGGACAGTATATTAAAGGAAGCAGTTCTATCCTTTTGTGTTGGGATGTAGTTTACAATGAGAATAAAGAATTATTAGGAAGAAGTACTTCCAAAAATGAAATGTCAACCTCAGAAAAAGAAACTTGGATTTGTAGTAAGTGCTTTAAAGGCAATGAAGTACTTCTGATGTATAATTATTGCAGTAGTGTAGGAAATGAACACGATTCAGACCAAATCATTATTTGGCATTCAGACACTCAATAACATGCACCCTGCATTATTTTAATTTTTGTCTTTACTTCTTGACTCATGCCGGGATACAATATGAAAAATGCCAGCGACCCTCAGTATTCTACCCAAGGAAACAGTTTACATGCGTGAATCATGATAATGAGTGTTTATACTCAATTTGATTGGGCAGCCCATCACAGCTCATATCACTGTCCACAATCAAACTCATCATGTTGTCACTAAAGAGTGATCAGGAACAGGGATCTTAAATATCTGACAGTAAATTGTAGCTTTCCTGCCATTCCCCAGCTAAGATCAGCAAGAGAAGTGAAATTTCCTTGCGAATTGACTTTTGGGTAAGGGTGTGGCAAAATATGCGATGTCATCACTGCGTTTGTATTGAAATTGTAAGACAATTTATAAGGTTATGGTATTGACTTTGTCACTCAGTATTGAGATGAAATGCTCCCCCTAGATAAAAACACTTAGTACCATATCATCTACAGCATCCATAAAAGATACCACTAGAGCTTAAATGCAGAGGAATTTGAAGAAAGAACAGGAACATCATCAAAATATTGACACATGAGTTTTCTTGATAATGTTGAAAATCAACACTAGCATTGGCAACTAAAAGTGGGGAGTATTATTGTAAAAAGAGACATCCCATCAAAGTTTCACACCTTGTTCTTATTGGGACAGATGCAAGAATACCAAGTTTCAAAGACTATACAAAGGAATTATTATCCTCCGTGCTTTTGTTTAATTCTCAATGGTAACACTACAATCAACCAGAGTGAACTTACAAACCATCATTACCCTTTGCGCATACAGTATCAAGTGATGTTCCTCTGAGATTTGGTATTCTTGAAATTCCATCCTGATGAGTGCAAGAAGCTATTTGAGAACATGCTTCCTTTTTAGTAATACTGAAGTTCTGTACTGCCAAGCAGTATTCAGAAGATTCAGAAGATAAGCAATTTATAAAATGTACTAGCACTTACAAAACATGTTGTATTTTTGAATCTTGTCACAAAATTCATAGACTACAGCTAAAATTAGCAAAGTTAGTCAAAGTTTCTTGCACATCACTATTCAATAAACCCTGGTTTGGTAGCGAATATGCATGAATGTCAGAATCAAGCTTAGCAACTATCACTTCAGTGTAGCAGCCTACTGAACAAATAAAATAGCCCCATAGATATGGGAGGGATGCAGGCATTCATGGAATATCAATTATATTTATCATGTCTATGCTTTCAGGAGAGCGAAATAGTTTCTTGCCGTTCTCACACTATAATTATTAATACAAGCAAAAACACACACACCCTCCACTAGCAGGTTAATGCACCACATAGAAAGTAATCTCATCCCAGATATAACCCAGGGATGAATTTACAAACTTTTATTCTTTTCATCCACATTATGCAGAAGCAGGAATGGAAGCAGCAGCCAGTGTTACCATACCTGACAGATTTCTGGCTTCTTTAACAAAACAGCACATGTGAAGAAATAATTACAGCTGTGGGTTAGGATATAGGCAGTGAGACAGAACAAGAACAAACCTTAACACCCAATAATGTTAAAGTAAGGTTACTACTGGCAACCAGAACTGACTAAGTTGGTGAAAGCTATTATCTGTGTTGTAGTCAGCCATACAGACTGGGAACAATAAGAGGTTCTGTCCTCAGTTTGTGCTAAGCTAACAAATATGAGACAAGTTAATGGCAGTGGCACTAAAGGTGAGCTTAGTACAAGCATAGGAAGATATAAGAAGTACAGTAGTCCATTGGGCTCATTATATGCTTACATCAACTTGCACAGAATATTGTCACAAAATTCATGGACTCAAGATGAAATTAGCAAAGTTAGTCAAGCACTAGTTAGCCCAGCACTACTTAATAAACCCTAGTGGATAGCAAATATGCAAGAATGTCAGGTGAAGAAAGATTCAAGCTCAGCAACAATCATTTCAGTGTTGTAGCAGCCTACTGAACATATAAAGTAGCCCATGGATAAGATGTAGAAGAGATGCAGGCATTCATGGAATATCTATCATATTTATCATTTCTACGCTTTCAGGAGAGGAAAATAGTATAAAGGCTCATTATATCTTTTAAAATATTCCAAACACTTCACATAGAATAAAAAATCAGTGAAATTAGGTTAGATTAGATTACTTACAGTGTGGAAACAGGCCCTTCGGCCCAACAAGTCCACACCGACCCGCCGAAGCGCACCCACCCAGACCTAACACCTAACACCACGGGCAATTTAGCATGACCAACTCACCTAACCTGGACATTTTTTGGACTGTGGGAGGAAACCGGAGCACCCGGAGGAAACCCACGCAGACACGGGGAGAATGTGCAAACTCCACACAGAGAGTCGCCTGAGGCGGGAATTGAACCCGGGTCTCTGGCGCTGTGAGGCAGCAGCACTGTGCCACCATGCCACCCACAAAATGTGGGAACTACTTCATATTAATAAAAGCAGATAGTGCAATACAGCAGAAGAACAGGCCCTTTGGTCCACCAATGTGATACTATTCTAAACCAATCCTACTTGTATGCACATGGTCCATATTCTTCTATTCCCTGCCTGTTCATGTACCTGTTTGAATGTATTTTAAACAGTGCTCTCACATCTGCTTCTACCACCTCATGAGAGCAAATGAAAGAGTTGCTTTTCAACTAATGTATGATTCCTATATGGCAGATTCTTCTAGACCATCAGCAAGTCCCCATTCTCCTTGTGCAGACCAATGAGTTTGGTAAGTATGGCAGTCCCCAGGCAGGATCTTATTATTTTTAGAGAAAATGGTAAGTTGGAACAGCTTTTGGGTCTCAGGGCAGCACTTACAGGCACCCACTCATGCAACTTTACAGGATGTGGCTTCCTACTTACTCATTCCTACACTAATTATTTGAATAAAGGTGGCTGTTGAGCTCACAAAACTACAGGCCAATCAGAGGACCTGCTTGGAAGGACAGCTTTACGACCATGTTTATGGGGCAGCCTTTGACTACTTGGGCAACATTGCGGTTTTGGTTCCTCTAATCCCTGCAGTTCGGAACTCTGAATGAGACTTTTCATCCAGGATCCCTAGCCAACCACTGGCAAGTCACCATCAGAAACCTGCCCAACCTCAGCCTCAGGGAGAGGAGGGGCCTGTCTGGGCATCACCAATCAGCCTCTAAGCTCCTATTGGAATGATGGCCATTATCCATTTCATCTCATCTCCAACATGATGAGTCAGAGAAGGAAGCAACACCCTAGTGCTCAACCTTCCCTCTGATTCCACCCTTAAATTGCTTCGGTGGAACCAGTAAGATTTGTTCCATCAGGTCCAAGTCCGAACTGTTCCTGACCTGACACTTTTGTATGTTCACTCTCCAACAACAGTTATCTGAATTGTTAGGAAGAACAAAGACTCTGGTATTATTTTTTTCAAAAAAAACCTTTCCTTAGCTGAACTCACTGAGAGTAGTTGCAAAATTTCTAGCACAATATTACCTCCAACATAAAGAGCATTATTACACATGTGCACTGTTAATGATAACTATCTACTTCTATGTGCCAAAACTGGAGCTTCAGTTTTCTCAACAAGTCAATTAATCTTCAAATACTTAACTTACTTGTCGAGTTTTTCACTATTTTGTCGCCAGTGGGTCATATCTTTCCTCCATCTCAGATTTTCTTGGCTTCCAAATGCACTTCCAGAAGGACTTCGCTCTGCATATCAAGCACAAAGATGGAGCATTAAATTGAGGTCCCAGTGACTGATGCTTAAAGGGCAAAACAGCACTTGCTATTCAAAGCTCTGCTCCAAAAGATGATGTGAAAAATTATGAACTGTCAGCTCCATACAAGGATCAGTTAAATTTTATTACCAATGCAAAATCAGATATACACGTGACAGAAAAAGTTTAACAAATATGCAGAAATATCATTTCAGAGAGTAAGCAATTGCCCATGGTAAAATCAGACTTCTCAAAGGCAGAAAGGTGAAAGTCAAAGAAGATTTTCGAAAACTAATACACCAAAATGGGATGGAAAAGAGACAAGGTCAGAAGATAGTGAAAGCAAAGAAAATTTCTGGGATTGGCTGGTTTGGAACCACAGTTGCCATTTATTACTGTCTAAAAGGAACAAAGGTTTCTTGCTTAAAAGAAGATGGAGTAAAATGTGGTACAGAAGGTGTTGCAATACAGATTGAACTAATCTGTGTTGGAGAAGCTGACTTGCATTTATGCAGCAATAGGTAAGAGAGAGGATGAATTGTATTAAACAAGTATATTTGCTAAAACATGAAATATGATGAACACTTCAGTGCATGTTCAACTGGAATTCATGAGAATTTAGTTGTGCTTGGAGAACAGAGATATGCTGGAGGCTGGAAGAACACAATAAGCCAGGCAGTATCAGGAGGTGGAGAAGTCGATGTTTCAGGTGTAACCCTTCTTCAGGACTGGAGGTGGGTGTAGAGGTAGCTGCAGATAAAAGGGGTGGCAGGGGCAGGGTGGTGGTGGGGATAGGTGAAGACAGGTAGAGGGTACAACTTGGTTGGTAAATGGGAAGAATGAATCCAGTCGATGGAGGGAGGAGTGGGAGGGAGAGAGGCTGGAGAGGGAGTCGGGGGATGGGAAGGGAGGTTATTTGAAATTGAAGAGCTCAATGTTGAATCCTCCAGGCTGTAGGCTGCTCAGGCAGAAGATGAGATATTGTTTCTCCAACTTGTGGTGTGGTTCACTGTGGCAATGGAGGAGGCCGATGATGGTCATATCGGAAAGGGAGTAGGAAGGGGACTTGAAATGGGAGGTGACTGGGAGGTCCGGTCGGTCCCTGCAGGCCCTGCTGCAATGCTCAGTCCCTAAAGTTATGTTCGGTCTCCCCAATGTAAAGAAGACCACACATTGCTCCTGATGTGGTCTTCTCTACATCGGGAAGTCCAAATGTAAATTTAAGGAATGGTTCACTGAGTATCGCAGCCAGACCTGCAGGAGATGACCAGGCCTCCCAGTCAGCGCCCATTTCAAGTCCCCTTCCTACTCCCTTTCTGATATGACCATCCTCGGCCTCCTCCATTGCCACAGTGAACCACAACGCAAATTGGAGGAACAACACCTCATCTTCCACCTGGACAGCCTACACCACAGAGAACTCAACACTGAGTTTTCCAATTTCAAATAACCTCCCTTCCCATCCCCCAACTCCCTTCCCAGCCCCTCCCCCTTCCTTCCACTCCTCTCTGCCACCAACCGGAGTCATTCTTCCCACTGACCAATCAGGTTGTACCCTCTACTTGTCTTCACCTACCCCCACTTCACCACCCTGCCCCTGCCACCTCCTTTACCTGCAGCATCCCCTCCACCCACTCCCAGTCATGAAGAAGGGTTACACCTAAACATCGACTTCTCCACCTACTGATGCTACATGGCTTGCCGTGTTCTTCCAGCCTCCTGTCTGTCTAGTTTGGATTTCAGCATCTGCAGTTTTTTGTCGCAAACAGAGATATGGTTGTGAAACAAGGGACTGACAAATATACAGTGACAAAAAAAAGGTAAATAGAGAATAATGATAGTGAACCAGATTAATATACCTAGTTGCCCTCTACTACGACGAACCATCTCCTGCCGTGCGCCAATGCTCCCAAGTATTGCTTCTTCAAGTTTCGCTTTCATGTCCTTCGATTTTTTGAATGTCAGACTATTCATTCGTTCAAAAGCTTTCTTCCCCTGTATTGATTTGACCATAAGGTTAGTCAATGTTAAGAAATTGTCCCCTAAACGCTTATGTTTTTGCAAGTGCTCATTTTTCTTGGGATAAATTCAAGAAGCGGCTACATTTTTGGGGTGTCTTCTGGTGAACTTGGACAAAAAGTGTTAGTAAGGCATTTGACCACAGAGGGCATCAGAAAAAAAGTTCAATTCTAACTTCATCTGACAACCATATGTATGTGAACATTGCAGCAAAAAGCAAAGGGTAACAGTCAAAAGCATGAATGTAGATGGTTTTAAACCTTTCACCCGAGTGAAATAACTCATACCAATTGTGGTACCTCCGCTGTTGCCCCTACTATTCATGGTTGACAAAGTGTGCAATGTACAAGCTTCTCAACATATTTTAAAAGAGACCATAAAAGAAACACAAAAGTTAACAGTGCTTCTGCTGCAACCGTACCTTGTATTCAAAGCATGACACACACAGATACATCAAGTCCAACAGGCGGTTTAGTTGGAGAATGGAGAGATCTGCAAACCACTTTTGTAAAATCATGTTGTCTGCATTTTTTAAAACCCAGAGAAGGCAAATCAACAAGCTGCGGCTTGATTCTGCTGAGAAAGCTGTATACTGGCGCCCTGTCTAAAACAAATCAAGGAAAAAGTCTGTTATTCATATTCCAACTTTATGGTTTCTAAGTATTATTGAAATTCTATCATTGACTAACACTCATTTGCTTTCTGCCATTTCCAGTATCCCACCTTTATATTTCCTATTTCATAAATGCTGTTCTTAGATAATCTAATTGGGAAGTCTAAGCTTGGGTTAAGGTAGCATTTCTGCCTGAGCCAGATCTTTGGGTTTAGTGCCACCCCAGAAAGTGAGGTAAATAATCTAAGATTACAGGTCCATGCAGTACTGTGGGAGTACTGCATTGCTGCAGGCACAATCTTTCAAATTAGAAACTGTAATAAGGTTATCTGCTCTCTTAAATGGACATAAAAGATTCTGTTTGAAGGGAGACAATTCACCCAACATGCCAGCTAAAATCTATCCCTCAAATGATATCACAAACAGATTATCTTATCATTTATCTTACAATGGAAAAGGATATGGAAGATATAGATTGTAGGGAAATAGATGGTGACATCTTGCAAAATGTCCAGATTACAGAGGAGGAAGTGCTGGATGTCTTGAAATGGTTAAAGGTGGATAAATCCCCAGGACCTGATCAGGGGTACAGGACATTGGTTAGGCCAGTGTTGGAATATTACATGCAATTCTGGTCTCCTTCCTATCGGAAAGATGTTGTGAAACTTGAAAAGGTTCAGAAAAGGTTTACAAGGGTGTTGCCAGGGTTGGAGGATTTGAGCTCGGAAGAGGCTGAACTGGCTGGGGCTGTTTTCCCTGGAGAGTCGGAGGCTGAGGGGTGACCTTATAGAGGTTTACAAAATTATGATGGGCATGGATAGGATAAATAGACAAAGTCTTTTCCCTGGGGTCAAGGAGTCCAGAACTAGAGGGCATAGGTTTAGGGTGAGAGGGGAAAGATATAAAAGAGACCTAAGGGGCAACTTTTTCACGCAGAGGGTGCTATGTGTATGGAATGAGCTGCCAGAGGATGTGTTGGAGACTGGTACAATTGCAACATTTAAGAGGTATTTGGATGGGTATATGAATAGGAAGGGTTTGGAGGGATATGGGCCGGGTGCTGGCAGGTGGGACTAGATTGTGTTGGGATATCTGGTCGGCATGGACAGGTTGGACCGAAGGGTCTGTTTCCATGCTGTACATCTCTATGACTCTATCAGCTGTTTGTGATACATAGCTCTGAGCAAATTAGCTGCCATTATCCCATACATTACAACAGTGACAAAGTACCTAATCAGCTATGAAGTGCCTTAGCATAAAGTTACAACGAAACAGACTAGTCACCCCAGCCAATCCATTCTACATGAGCCTTCTTTCACCATACTTTGAGTAATCTTATCAGCATAACCTCCAATCAAACAGGCTTCAGGAGTTGAGACTGATGAAAATTAAGAGAGAAAATATGAAGTATTTCATTTCAGTAGAAAGATCGAGAGACAATATAAACTAAACAGTGACATTTTAAAGAAGGGCAGGAACAAAAAGACCAGTGGTCCCAATAAGGGGACACTCTTTGAAGTTAGCAACATAAATTGAGTGGCCCTTTAACAGAAGATAATTAAGTGCAAGTAACTTTTTTTTAATATCTTGTTCTGAAAGTTATTTTCAAATTACTGTCCATTAAAGGCACGACAGTCAGCTCCTTATCTAATTCTTTCACAAAGTATCAAACAGTGGAACTCTTTATCCTCTTAGTCCTTGTTTCTAGATAAAACCTTAAAACTGTTAGAGCTCAATCTTGTCTACTCTTTTTTAAATGGGTGATGATGCATTTGAGCCTACGGCTCTCACTTAAACTCCCTAGTAATAAAAAGAGAAAGGTTTGTGTTACCCCAGAAGTCAGCAAGAAACTACTCGGTCGGGAAAGCTGTGGAACTGAGGCTCCTGCGATTGCCATGGCGACGGTTTGATTGATCATGTTGCTGCTTTCACTCTCATAATCATCTGCAGTTACAACATTGGGACGTCCTCGCTGATTGAGGGATTCTTGCAAGAGAGGAAGGCAGAAGAAAGGGGAAAAGATAATATCTAATATCATACCCGAAATGTTTACCTCTGAAAAAACATTCTGGAGCAACTAACTCCCCAGTAATACTGATTCAAAAATTAAAGTGTGAATGTTGCCTAGACAGATTTGTCATGTTTTTAGGAGACTGGATCTAAATTTCTCTCTTGTGACTTATTTCTGATTTACAGTCTCTTGGAAACAACTTCCAACAAAAACTGGCTTTCTGTTAAAAGAAAACAAACCTGTTCAGATATGCTATAACACACCTCCATGTCGGATTGTGCTTGAACCCAGGCCTTCTGGAAAGGTTAATCTCTCAGCAGCTAACTACCAGATAAGAAGCACCTGAGATGTTGGCACTCATCCAATTCTTACCTCTTGATAATTGCCAACAATTAATCCTTCCATAAATGGAGACCATGCCTTCAAACACCAAAGTCCCAAACTCTGATATTCCAACCCCACCCTTCCCCCAACCACATCTCTTTCCCTTTCTTTTCTCCTTTAAGAGACTCTTCAAATAAAACGTAGATTTGACTTAGCTTTTGGTCATCTGTCCTACGTGCAACTGTATGTCAAATTTTGTTTGATAATACTCTTATTAGCATCGTGGGGAATTTTGCAACAGGAAAGGTGCTTTATAAATACAAAATGTTGTTGGTGAAAGAAGTCCAGAGGAGGGGGGATTTCCTGTACCAACAGTGGAGTTGAAAAAGGAGCCAAGTCACACTCCTCGTCCTTTCTTTGCAGCTGCAACAGGCCTCATCTTCTCCTGCTACTCCTCCCCAAAACCAAGGGCAACCCCTCACAAAATCCCCAAAACAAAGCACTCCTTTCTACTGGTGGCTCATTTCAGGGCTCCAGTAAGGTAGAATAGCATAGCACTCATTCTCCATAGTTGAAGGCCTCAGAATATTTCCAGGAAAAGTGTTGATACAGTGTTGTTGAAGTCATTTTCAGATGCAATGTCTTATTCAAATGCACTTTATCTCCATGGCAACAGTAAAAACTGAGCATGAATTTAAGTAGCATTCAAATCCTCCGAACAATTTTTTACTCCCATTTGGAAAGGCTGTTGATTGAAGTGTTATCCATCTTAATAGTATGCAATCTCTTCATGGTAATTTTAAAAATATCAACCTGTTAGAATGTTTATGTCACAACTTTATGGTTATCTGAGGTGGGACTTGATCCTTGGGTCAGCTGTTTCTAGAACATACTTCAACACCTTACTGAAGACAATGTGCCAAAAGTGGGCTCAACTGACATTGATCATGAGCCAATGTTGGATATCACAGAATTCCTTTAGCACCTAAATGTACCAGGAAAATCCATCCCATAAAATGTAAAAAGTATATTTGACATTAAAAAAATGGAGGACAAAGAGATAAATAGAAAGGGACATAAGAAGAGTTCCAGTCGCAACTACAGAACAAGTTGTATTTTTGTTTATGGAATCATCAAAGGGCATACATGTTATGCAACACATTGTTCATTTCAGAGGGCAGTTAAGAATCAAGTAGATTGTAGTGGTCTGGAGTTACATGTCAGCCAGACTGGCTAAGGACAGCAGATTTATTTTCCTAAAGGAAAGTAGTAAAACAGCTGGGTTTTTATGATACCAAAACAGAAAATGATGGAAAATCTCAGCAGGTCTGGCAGCATCTGTCAGGAGAGAAAAGAGCTGACTTTTTGAGTCTAAAAGCTTTGATAAAGGGTCAGTTAGACTCGAAACGTCAGTTCTTTTCTCTCCTTACAGATGCTGCCAGACACGCTGAGATTTTCCAGCATTTTCTCTTTTAGTTTCAGATTCCAGCATCCGCAGTAATTTGCTTTTATCCTGGGTTTTTATGATAATCATTGATTGTTGCATGGCACCAAAACTGAAACTAGGGAAGAGGTGGGATAGTATGAAGTTATAAAGGAATATATCTTCCAACTCAAAATGAATATCAAATTCCTTCAAAAGTAACTGATGATTGAACCATGTATTCATTAAAACATGGTTATGTTCATTGTACTAGCAAGAATAGTGTTTTTGTTTTGTGCTAAAACTTTTAAATGGATTAAACAGCAGGAGACATTGTGATGGGGATTCTTTTAGAATCGATGAGCTTGGATTCATATATATCTTCTGGTCTTAGCTCTTTTCCAGTTTCGCTTCACTTCTTCAAGGAGGCACAGGTGAATGATGCACTAACATGCAAAGTTTCTTAGTCACTGATTGAAGGCTACACCTGGTGTACATAGATTACAGCACCTGGTGAGGAGAAATAAATCAGCATTCTTCAGGCTTCAGAGTTTTTAATGAAAAGAAAAATGTACCAGCTGCAGCCGTCTCAAAGCTCCTGCCAGTATTTTGCAAACTCATAAGCTGTTCAGCTGCCCAGAATCCAATCAAATAATTGTTGTTATATCCAACAGTCTCTCTTATTCACAACAGGTCACAACTCCACACACCAATCAGCTACCTGTTGCTGGCTGAATTTCACTTTGTACAGGATTACAGAGAAAAAGCAAGAGAATGGAACCCAA